>NW_024743709.1:14930796-15076813 GCF_018991925.1 Homarus americanus
CCTAGGGCTCGTTTACACGATCAGTCTCGGAGCATGTTTTCGAAGCATGGTAACGAAGCCGTGCTCGGGCAGTGATCGTGTAGACGGCAACACTCTGAACCACCAACCCTTCCCGGGCAGTTACTGTACGTGTGGGAGGCGGAGCCTAATAGTTGCGTGGCCACCTACGTGGGTCACTGCCACACCACACAAACGCGCAAATTAAAAGCAACGATGGACGTTGTGCCGTCGCCTACACCTCCCACCAGTGACCCTCCGGAGTCAAGGCCACCATTTGAGTGGACAAAGACGTTAACGTTACAACTTATTGAACTGTTTTGGGACCGGCCATGTCTATGGCAGGTCAGGAAGAAAGCGGTGGCTCAGCGCGAGCTTTGCAGCGGCTATGCTAGTAGAGGATACAGGTAACAAGCGTGGCTGTGCTAGTAGAGGATACAGGTAGCAAGCGTGGCTGCTAGTAGAGAATACGGTAACTAGCGCTGCTGTGCTAATAGAGGATAGAAGTAAGAGCTTGGCTGTACAACATGGCTGCCTGAAAGTATACGAATTTGGACCTTATACGAGCAGTAGTACATAAGGAGGCTATCCAATCAATAGGCGACTAAACTCACTATACTTTCAATCCCAATCGCAACATTTGTTATTTTCATTACGCCATTACCTCAGGTAAGATGTAATGAATCGAAGTGTATGATCATTCACCTCCTTCAAGCCTCGTAATTCTAGGCTACAGAACTCCTTTTCCCCTCATATCTTTCCATCCACATGCAACACCTTAAATTTACGCCATACACTCAGCTCTTATTGCACCGTCAAATAATGCATCCTCGTCTTTCTTACCTATGGTTGTAGTACAGTAGGTAAAACTCGCTTAAATATGGTTACATTGTCAAATGTTTTCTCAGTTGAAAAATAAATAAGATATCAAGAATGAGAACACATCTAAACGAGACATTTATAGTATATAGTAAGTCTGAACATATCCATATAAGTATTAATATAAAACTCTTAAGAATTTACTATGCTTATGAAAGTTTAATTCAAACCACTAATTTACTGTGTTACAGGTTTGAGAATAAGACTTTCGAGGAAATACAATGCAAGTGCATTATTTACTTTATGATTCAGTACAGTACAGTATAGTACTGACGATATCAATTCTCCGTTATCGAGTTCCAATCCAATTTAGCTTCACTCTAATCTAATCTAGCCAAAACGAACTTACCCATTACGTCCGTGGTCCTTTAGAAATGGAACCCATTAAGAATGAGAATGGGGTACGGAGACCAAGTGGATATAGCACTCGCTTCATGATCCTATGCTAGCAAATTATAGTTCTATCATCAACCACAGAGTAGGGCACCCTCAGTCGACCCAGCTACTTAATGAATGCCTGACTTCACAAATGGGAAAATGAAAGGTGGTTCAGTACAGTGCAGTGCCGGACACTCGCGAAACATGAGTATATTCTTCAGTGTGCTGTATCCACACTGCATACTGGACTGACAATCAGCTTTGGTTCCATCAGAACTGCAGCCAACGCAAGGTTATATCTTTATAGATAATAGATTAAAGTGGGGCTTATTAAAACTGGAACCTATTTCATGTCTCAAAATTGTTGGTGAGTGTTATTATATATGAACCTAAGTTCTTACAACATTTAGCAGAGCATCACGAGCCAGTGTGTACAGGGCAGTGTTACGTAACATGTCAGGCTTTTATTTTTAGATCTATAAATTTGAGACATAATTTTATTTAGTCCCAGCATTATAAATCATGAACAACAACAACAACAACAACAGCAACAGCAACAGCAACAGCAACAGCAACAGCAACAACAACAACAACAACAACAACAACAACAACAATAATAATAATAATAATGATATTTGTCAATTTCTCTATGCCAAAGCAACAGTTTTTCTGTCGTGTTTGTTGATGTGATATAAAGATATGACAAAGCACTCTTACCCTCAAATATTTTGAAGAAAAAAATCCCCAAATAAGCTTCTTCATCAACACTTTTTAATTGTGTATGCCGTTTGAGGCAGTCTTAATATATTGACAGTATCTTTAATTATCAGTATTAGTCATCCCTACTTTACAAAGTGTTTCCAGATTTGCTGTTGGTCATCGAAATGGTTTAAAAAAAAATGCCTCCTACACAAAAACTAGTGTTTCCCACAGCCACACACCACTAACACACACACACACACACACACACACACACACACACACACACACACACACACACACACACACACACACACACACACACATTGACTCGTACACTTTTAATATTCACACACCATTCAGTCCCCATTTCCCAAACATGAAAGCCTAGGTAATTCAATGAGACTGAGCAAGTTATATCTATTACACCAAGTGAACATTGCCCTTCCTCCTCGACATTCACTGACCAGGATTTGTGTGATTTATCTGAAAGCTTATACATGCTTTGACTTTATCGTTGGTTAATAATACTTTCCACCACACTTAACACATAACCACTAAGGGAGGATGATCACCTCGCCAGTTCACACTCCCAACTCGGAAGGAAACTCATTCTCGTACAGTTCTCTGAGGGTTGTTTACATAAACCCTAAAAACTTGCTCACGATGATGTTAACGGCGTCTCCCTCCCGCCGTGGCTCAGAGCCAGCTGCAGCGTGCGCCAGAAGCGACGCTTTTGGCGGGTATTAGATTTTCCAGTCACTGAAGCTGAATACTAGATGCCCAGCCAGAGCTTTGCAGGGGGCAGTTATTTGCATATCTTAGATTAATTAACAACTTTACCAGCGGCAGTAGTGAAATCATGACTGTCTTATCCACCGCCCTGGGACAATAATCCTCCTCACTGGACACTGTAATGTGTCCTATATCAACTATATCAACTACGGTACAGTACATTTTTGTTTTCAAACAGAACCGACACTTCTCATCTTTAATCTGAAGCTGTGGTATATTACATCTTATAAGGAAAACTGATTAAACTCAATAATTCTGAACTCTTAGTGTATCTCTAAATAAAGGAGTGGTAGTGGTGTGGCTATATAAACAATTCCTTGGTGTGTCCTACGTGGAGTTAATACCAGGATCAACCGAGACAGCAAGTGTCCCACAGGTAAGACAACACCACACAAGTCACGACAGAATAGGTAAATGGAAAATTAAATTTTTCAGTGTCCTTTGATCTTCCATTTTGTGAATTTCCAGAAAATTGCAAAACAGCTTCTCTATTTTTACATCTCATATAAAATGAAAAATAAATTCAAAGCGCAAACGAGGGAAAAATTTGTTGTATGTATTCTCCTCTGTAAGTGTGTGTGTGTGTGTATGTGTGTGTGTGTGTGTGTGTGTGTGTGTGTGTGTGTGTGTGTGTGTGTGTGTGTGTGTGTGTGTGCGTGTAAGCGTGCGCACGGTGTGATGGGGTAGCTGTGTAAAAATGAAGATGAACATTTTCCGACACAACTGTGAAGGAAACACTGAACTCAACAAACCAGGTGTGCACTCTATAAACATACAAGTTCACGAACAAAGAATGACGTCTCGGGCCATTCAAATGCAAACGCTAAAATAAATAACTTTTGTTGATTACCACACATGTGTCTCATCTGAATATCACTGACGATTACCAAGAAACACTCCCCTACCTCCTGCTGTTCCTATACACATACCCACGCACATAGACACAAAAAAACACCCACACCCACACACTTCCACAGACAAATACAGAAAACAAAATCATAGACACACAAAGACACCCACAGATACAAAGGACAAGAGATATCAATATACCAGAACCCAGTCTTTGTCAAGTGATGAACTATGGAAAACGTGGAGAACAACAAATCAAATTTTTCGTCAAGAGAAAGAATGATAGATAAAGAAAGAGAGAAAATATTTGAGAGAAAAATTTATTAGTGTCACAATATCATGTTCATCTCGAGGCAGCAATAAAGGAAAGCAAAGAAAAAAATACATATATATAGAGAGAGAGAAAACGGGTATATCTTTAAGCAGTTGACGCTTCCTCCTTTTCTGTGAAGTCTTGGAATATTTTTGCACTCCGGGTGAATTATCGTGGGTGGCCGTGCTGATTGTGGCCGTCACTCAGGGGCAGCATAATCTCAGATAACACAAGGGGGGGTGGAAAACTGCCCACGCTAAAGACTCACTGGAAAAAGAAGACTCAACGCTCGGTTCACCTCCTGGCGAACTGTATTGATTCTAAGTGGTTGAGTTTACGTGACCTCAGATGGTTAACTGGAAAATCGCAGTACCCATAAAAAATCAAGCTCTCCCATGGTTGTGATAGCATATATTTAGTAAGTTTGCTGAGGAATGGTGATTCATCTTTAGTATCATAATTATATACCTCGGGGAAGAATGGTACTAATATAAGTTCCCCCTCCTATGCTTCTAACACCAATTGCGTTGTTTTTTAGTCTCCAATACATGTTACACTGTCACGTGTTATATATTGTAATTGTCTGCTATCAACATTTCCCGAACGGCAGGCTATTTAATTAAATCTCCGCGTGTGGGGTGAATGAATTATTGTTTTTGCTGTGTGTGTGTATGTGTGTGTGTGGCGACGGGGACAGGCAGAGATGACTGCCGAAAGTCTCTAGTCACAACTCTGTACATGGGAGGCATAGATAAGATGGCCGTTTATGCACTGGGAACGCGGCAGCAGTACAATCCGGTTCTGTCTTTGCAACTGAGCAGCCCTTACCAAGAGCCACTCTGCTCACCCCACATGGGGAGGGGCTAGAAAATGTGCACTAATCATTGCCTGCCTAAATAACCAACCTGACTGAACAACCGCATCCAGTAAGGTTACCCTTAGGTGGCCGAAAACATAATCACAATCACAGATCAAAGCAAAAACAAACCAAACAACCTCTTATGGTCGCTGCATGGAATGTCAGGACCCTTCTGGATACTGGCACAAATGAGTGTCCTAGAAAGAAGAACCGCCCTTGTGGCAAGACAGCTGTCTAGGTATAACATCGACATACCAGTCATTAGCGAATCCCGGCTCCCAGAAGGGAGTCGACTCACAAAATGGGGGTCCGGCAATACCTTCTTCTGGAAGGATAAGCCTGCTGCAGAGAGAAACTGCATATACAGTGTTGGCTTTGCCATTCGTTAATATATTCTACAAAGGCTAACTTAAACACCTGCTGGGATCAACGAGCGCCTCATGACGCTCCGAGTCCCACCGAATCGCTCACGTCATGCGTACGCTCCAACACTGGATGGAGAGGATGACATCAAGGAGGCATTTTATGCCGACCTTGACAGAGTCTTAACCTCTATCCCCAGAGAAGAAAAGGGTGTGTGCTCCTTGGTGACTTTAATGCCAGAGTTGGCAGAGATGCTGACATATGACACGGAATCATAGGGAGAAACGGAGTAGGCAAGTGTAATCCCAACAGGCTACACCTCCTCAGCAAGTGTGATGAACACAAACTCACTATCACAAATACCCTCTTTATGCAAGCCGAGAAAGTTCAAGGGTTCTTGGGAACACCCACTATCCAAATATTGATAACTCAATGACTACATCATTGTCAGGGAAAGAGATCACCAAGATGTCCTTATCACCCGAGCCATGTGTGGCTCAGACCACTGTGATACAGATCATAGACTCGTCAGAGCCAAACTCTCCCTTCACGTCGCACCTAAACGGCGAAAGCAACAAGCCTCCAGAAAATGCTTTAATATCAAGCCACTGGAGGATCCAGCGGTAGCACATGCCTTCAGAGAGCAGCTCAACGATGGAGTTGTAAACGATCCAATTACAAACAACCAAAGTCCGAGTGCCGAATGGGGTATTCTCGACGCTGGCATCACAAAAACCGGAAACGAGACACTCGGCCAGATCAAAAGAAAAAAACAGGATTGGTTTGAGGAAAATGACCCGGAAATCGAATTACTCGCTAATAGTAAACGTGCTGCTCGCACTGACTGGCAGAGCAACCCTAAGTCTCGGACCAAAGTTGATATTTTCCACGAGAAGAAATGGTGGTCCAGTACGAACTTCGGAAACTAATGAACGAATGGTGGAAAAATAAAGCGAGTGAAATCCAAACATTTGCAAAACAACACAAGATGCGTGAATTTTACAATTCCGCTAAAACAATACATGGTCCAACTACTCGTGGCGTGGCTCCCCGGCTCATCCGACGGTAAATCCCTAATTAAAGACGAAGAAAGCATTCATCATCACTGGAGAGAGCGCTGCCATTCGCTTCTCAACCAAAATACCGACGCAGATGTCCTAACTAACCAGCAAGTTCCTCAGCTCCCGGAGCTGACCCACCGTAACTAACCTCTATCACTAGATGAGATACCTACTACCATCAAACATATGAAAAATAACAAAACCGCAAGGCCTGGTGGAATCCCAGCCGAGGTGCATAAAGCAGGAGAACCTCTGCTTACCAGCCGTCTCCACTCACTCCTGGAGAATACATGGAAGAAGGAAATCCCCCAAGATCTTAAAGACTCCTCAATCGTCAATATTTATTAGAACAAGGGAGACTGGTCAGACTGTGCCTGAGTCTTCCTAAACAGACTTCTTCTTGAGGTGGAAAACTTCCTCCCAGAATCTCAATGTGGCTTTAGACCAGTGGTTCTCAACCTGGGGGCCATGGCCCCCAAGGGAGCCACGGCAAGAATTTAGGGGAGCCACGGCGAGCTGTTTTAAATTGTACGTTTCCAAATAATGTTGGGAATCTGAATTAAACAAAACTTGTATTACTTATTTTGACTTGACAGAAGAGAATTTTCATTCTTTTTTGTCATTTTGTTTAATCATAACGACAATACAGTTTTAATATTTACATACTCTGGTGCTATATATATTTTTTTTACGGATTATTTAAGATTTCACAGGTCCAGTCCCTGTCTGTGTGTCAGGCGTTGGACCGAGCTGCTGAACTGACTTGTTCAGTACGTGTCCGTGTGTCATCCCTTTGCAAGTGGTGATAGGATCGAATGATCTCAGTCTGGCCTGGGATACCATCACGAAAACAGTGGAGTGTATTGTCTCTGAACCATATATCGTGTTTGAGCTTGACTCAAGCATAATATTCTCCGTAATGTGGTCGCTGCTTTACGTGGGTGAAATATTTGTACAATTCCTTTATTAATTTTTCCTTATTTATTGGTGCCATTGTTGTTCATACTCATTCTTTACTTATATAATCCTAACATTTTTAGTGCTAAATTGGTATCACTCACTATTCTTCTCATTCTTCCAAGTTGGGCAGTGCTTGTAAAAGGAGGCGTGTTCTTGCTTACAGGAAGTACACTTCAGTATCAGTCATATCCAAAAGTTAGCGAGATTGCACTTCGAGTCCTCTTGCCTTTTTCAACTACCTATTTATGCGAATCTGGTTTCTTCACCCTTCTACATATAAAGAGTAAAAGCCGGAACCGACTGGATGTGGACCCGGACATGAGATGTGCATTGTCAATGACACAACCTCGGATCAGTCACCTGACTGAAAGGAAACAATGTCAGCCTTCCCATTGAGCTGTCACAAAATATGCAGAGGTCATATGAACTTTTTCCCAACCAAATTCAAGTTTGCCATGAGGCTTGTCTAGTAGTCACTCTAGTCTAGTAACGTCAGTTATGTAAATCATGTTAGTCTATCAAAATATAAGATTATGATGATTGTCAACCTTGAAATAAAGTAAGGGTGTTCTCTTCATCTCCATTTTATTTTTCAACATTATTTGTGGGGAGAAAAATGAAGGAGGCCATGAGGATGTTCAAAATTCCCCAAGGGGGGAATGGAGTGAAAAAGGTTAAGGACCACTGCTTTAGACCAATCACGTGGCACCATTGACGTGATCTTTGCTGCCCTCCAGATACAGGAAAAGTGCAGAGAACAGCGTCGTGACTTGTACATGGCCTTCATTGACCTTACTAAGGCCTTCGACTCAGGCAACAGGGAAGCCCTCTGGCGGACCCTCTCCGGTTAAGGCTGCCCACCAGAATTAATTGTCATTGTGAGGCAATTCCACGTTGACATGAACGGCAGTGTCCTATACAATGGCACCCAGTCTGAGTTCTTCCCCATCAAAACGGAATAAAACAAGGATGCGTACGGGCACCAACTCTCTTTTCCATTTTCTTGGCGACCATCCTTACTAATGTCAGTGCTAATTTAGCCTGCAGAGTTGACATCCAGTACCGGATGGAGGGACTTTTCAACTTAAGACGACTCCAGGCGAGAACAAACGTGTCGGTCGCTTCCATCACGAAACTTCAGAAAGCAGAAGACTTCAGATTCGTCACTGACACTGAACGCGACCTACAGGAGATCCTGAACACCTACGCAGATGCGTATGCACACTTTGGCCTTGAGGTTAATGCACATAAGACTCAGATTCTCTTTCAGCCTGCCCCTGGTTCAACCCCACCTCCACCATCCATCCAGCATAACAGTGCTACCCTCTCTAATGTTACCCACTTTCGGTATCTCGGCTCCCACCTGTCCACCACCGCGGACATCAATGAAGAGATTCAACATCGGATCAGATGTGTATGTCAAGCCGTTGTCAGACTCCTTATCCGTGTCTTCACCTGTAGGGAGCTGAAATTATCTACAAAGCTGCTTGTGTATCGAGCAGTGGTCCTCCTCACCCTGCTGTATAGAAGAGAGACATGGATCACATACAGGAGGCACCTCAAGGCATTTGAAAACTTTCACCAACGTAGTCTACATTCCACTCTCCGAGTTCACTGGGATGACAAGAGAACAAATGTCAGTATTCTCGCTGACACCAACTGTAGGAGTATCAAGGCTACCATTACTCATGAACAACTACTTTGGACTGGCCATGTTACACGAATAGACGACAGTAGACTGCCAAGACAGCTACTTTACAGTCACCTAACGAATGGCAAACGTAACGGTGGCGGACAACGGAAAAGGTATAAGGTTAGTCCTTAAACGAACCTGGAAAAGTGCCATATCGACCCACCTCACCTGGGAGACGATCACTCCTCACCATAACGTTTGGAAGAGCATCACACAAGAAGGTGTCAATACTTTCGAATTAGCCCGACTGCAAACCGAGGCAGACAAGCGCCAGCGCCGAATAGACACTGCCGCCGCCCTTCCCGCAGTAGATGAAGCCCTCCACATGTGTAACATCTGTGGACAGACCTGCCGATCCCGCGTCGGCCTCTCTAGTCACCTCAGAGCTCACGAACGAAGGTGACATCCTTAATAGCTCATATCATTGCATCATAACTGGATGATCGTTATACTCGAATAGAAGTGACAGCAAAGTAGTATTAGTAGCAGTAGTTAGGACGTAGAATATACTGTGTTTACACCGACTACAACAACGAACAAGATATATAATACAGTATTATTCTTTTGTGTTTCTTGTAGCCGAGATAAAACCTGATTGAACGGGTCCACTTAAAACTTGGGCAGATAGATTGATCGTTGTCCAAAGGATTATATGTATATAGTCTGTACTCACCCCTGAAGACGTGAATTACACGAAAGCGCTTGGGAACTTCGTGTTTTCTCGTTTCCTTGTGGTTATCAGTATATACTTGGATCACGCGCACCTACAGTGATTTACTTGCATATATATGTATATGTATATATATATATATATATATATATATATATATATATATATATATATATATATATATATATATATATATATATATATACACTAGCAGAAACGCGCTCATTCGCTAGGCCACGGTAGGACGCCACCCTCCGGGAGGCTCCACATTCTCTCACTGTTCAGTCCCCAAGACTTCTTCTTCCATCAATTGTTCATTAACAGTGTATGGAAGTTCCACCATGTTTTTCACTACAACGGTACAGCAAAGTATATTTTTTTAGCATTAAACTGTTATTATTTTATTGTCTAATTATCACTACATATAACACCAACCATGATCACTGCATATAACATCATCCATCATCACTACATATAACACCATCCATCATCACTACATATAACACCATCCATCACCACTACATATAACACCACCCATCATCACTATATATAACATCAGCCATCATCACTACATATAACATCATCCATCATCACTACAGATAACACCATCCATCATCACTACATATAACACCACCCATCATCATTACATATAACATCATCCATCATCACTACATATAACACCATCCATCATCACTACATATAACACCATCCATCATCACTACATATAACACCATCCATCATCACTACCGATAACATCATCCATCATCACGACATATAACACCATCCATCATCACAACATATAACACCATCCATCATCACTACATATAACACCATCCATCATCACTACATATAACATCATCCATCATCACTACATATAACACCATCCATCATCACTACATATAACATCATCCATCATCACTACATATAACACCATCCATCATCACGACATATAACACCACCCATCATCACTACATATAACATCATCCATCATCACTACATATAACACCATGCATCATCACTACCTATAACATCATCCATCATCACTACATACAACACCATCCATCATCACGACATATAACACCATCCATCATCACTACATATAACACCATCCATCATCACTACTGAACGGTAAAGTAGTTTCCGATCACTACATATAACACCACCCATCATCACTACATATAACACCATCCATCATCACTACATATAACATCATCCATCATCACTACATATAACACCACCCATCATCACTACATATAACATCATCCATCATCACTACATATAACACCATCCATCATCACTACATACAACATCATCCATCATCACTACATATAACATCATCCATCATCACTACATATAACACCATCCATCATCACTACATATCACATCATCCATCATCACTACATATAACACCATCCATCATCACTACATATAACACCATATAACAAGGCTGCTTCCCTATTCACCACGAGGGCTAGAAATCGGCAATAGCAGAAAGTGAGAAGAATCAATCAGTGCTTACACCTTAACACTAACATAATGCTACCACACTAGATGCATTACACCGCCATATGTGCACATATACATACCATCATCACTACATGTAATACCATCAATCATCACTATACATAACGCCGTCCATCATCACTACCTATAACACCATCTATCATCACTACATATAACATCATCCATCTTCACTACATATAACACCATCCATCATCACTACATATAACATCATCCATCATCACTACATATAACACCACCCATCATCACTACATATAACATCATCCATCATCACTACATATAACACCATCCATCATCACCACATATAACACCATCCATCATCACTACATATAACACCATCCATCATGAATATATATAACAACATCCATCATCACTACGTTTAACATCATCTATCATCACTTCATATAACACCATCCATCATCACCACATATAACACCATCCATCATCACTACATATAACACCATCCATCATCACCACATATAACACCACCCACCATCACTACATATAACACCACCCACCATCACTACATATAACATCATCTATCATCACTACATATAACACCATCCATCATCACTACATATAACACCATCCATCATCACTACATATAACACTACATATAACACCATCCATCATCACTACATATAACATCATCCATCATCACATAACACCATCCATCATCACGACATATAACACCACCCATCATCACTACATATAACATCATCCATCATCACATATAAACACCACATACTACCTATAACATCATCCATCATCACTACATACAACACCATCCATCATCACGACATATAACACCCATCCATCATCACTACATATAACATCCATCATCACTACTGAACGGTAAAGTAGTTTCCGATCACTACATATAACACCATCCATCATCACTACATATAACACCATCCACAATCACTACATACAACACCACCCATCATCACTACATATAACACCATCCATCATCACTACATATAACATCATCCATCATCAGTACATATAACACCATCCATCATCACTACATATAACACACCCATCATCACTACATATAACATCATCCATCATCACTACATATAACATCCATCATCACTAACATCATCCATCATCACTACATATAACATCATCCATCATCACCGCATATAACACCATCCACTACTACATATAACATCATCCATCATCACTACATATAACACCACCCATCATCACTACATATAACACCATCCATCATCACTACATATAACACCATCCATCATCACTACATATAACACCATATAACAAGGCTGCTTCCCTATTCACCACGAGGGCTAGAAATCGGCAATAGCAGAAAGTGAGAAGAATCAATCAGTGCTTACACCTTAACACTAACATAATGCTACCACACTAGATGCATTACACCGCCATGTGTGCACATATACATACCATCATCACTACATGTAATACCATCAATCATCACTATATATAACGCCATCCATCATCACTACCTATAACACCATCTATCATCACTACATATAACATCATCCATCATCACTACATATAACACCATCCATCATCACTACATATAACATCATCCATCATCACTACATATAACACCATCCATCATCACTACATGTAATACCATCAATCATCTATATACATAACGCCATCCATCATCACTACCAATAACACCATCTATCATCACTATATTTAACACCATCCATCATCACTATACTTAACACCATCAATCATCACTATACTTAAAACCATCCATCATCACTATACTTAACACCATCCATCATCACTATACTTAACGCCACCCATCATCTCTATACTTAACACCACCCATCATCACTACATATATCACCATCCATCATCACTATACTTAACACCACCCATCATCACTACATATATCACCATCCATCATCACTATACTTAACACCATCCATCATCACTACATATAACACCATCCACCATCACTATACTTAACACCACCCATCATCCCTATACTTAACACCACCCATCATCACTACACTTAAACTGTCATCACTACAGTAATAATCTAAGCTTAAGTTTTTACTAAATTGAGAAGTTCCAACCTTCATTAATTATATTTACTGTATGAATGGTGAAATTTTTAATTGGCCTCAGTGGCGGTGCTGTAAGTCTGGGTCAGTATTAATATAATGACGCTCCATAAAGTACAACAGATAACACAGTCTGTGGTATCTGTTGTACTTTATGGGGCCCTGGACCACACGCCACGTTTATGATATTGTATAATACAAATACGATTTGAGTATTTTTATTGTTACAATACACTTTTTGTGTTACGAGAGAGGTGTGTGGCCGAAACGCCTCTTGTAGCGGAGCAGCCGCACAACTCTCTTGTAGCGGAGCGGCCGCACACCTCTCTCGTAGCGTTGCAGCCGCACACATCTCTCGTAGTGTTGCGACCGCACACCTCTCTCGGTGCATTGAGGCCGCACACCTCTCTCGGTGCATTGAGCCCGCACACCTCTCTAGTAGCGGAGCGGCCGCACACCTCTCTCGTAGCGTTGAGGCCGCACACCTCTCTCGGTGCGTTGAGGCCGCACACCTCTCTCGGTGCATTGAGGCCGCACACCTCTCTAGTAGCGGAGCGGCCGCACACCTCTCTCGTAGCGTTGAGGCCGCACACCTCTCTCGGTGCGTTGAGGCCGCACACCTCTCTCGGTGCATTGAGGCCGCACACCTCTCTAGTAGCGGAGCGGCCGCACACCTCTCTCGTAGCGTTGAGGCCGCACACCTCTCTCGGTGCGTTGAGGCCGCACACCTCTCTCGGTGCATTGAGGCCGCACACCTCTCTAGTGCGGAGGCCGCACACCTCTCTCGTAGCGTTGAGGCCGCACACCTCTCTCGTAGCGTTGAGGCCGCACACCTCTCTCGTAGCGTTGAGGCCGCACACTCTCTAGTAGCGGAGCGGCCGCACACCTCTCTCGGTGCGTTGTGGCCACGAGGGCAGCCTTTTCTTAGTTTTCATATGACGCCACATAGTCCCATAATGCAACGTGTCTATACCTACAAGATGGTGGACCGCACATAGTATTTTGGGAGTTTTGACGTCACTACAAACTAGGAATTGTGTGAGTGAGTCTCGGTGATGATTAGTCTTTTTTTTGGATTAGCCTACAAGAGCACATGTCAATGACGCACATCAGGGCCGGGGGGGGGGCGAAAATATAGGAATAATAATAATAATAATATGGGTTAAAGTTGCTAAAAAATCACGTAACTACGAAAATCTGTCATCGATTGTGACGTCAAAGGTTGGCTCGAGCTGCTGAGACAACAGGAATACAGGACTTGTGGCCATATACAATGTTCATATACACAGACATACCTTATTGTTAGGTTTAAATAAATTACTGCTCAAGTATCATCGTGTGTATTTACTTGCTGGGTGCCAATATGATGCAACAGACCAATAACTCCAACATGGAAGTTTTCATCACTGTTCTCTATTTCATGTCTGGAAAATGAAAGTTTTCGTCACTGGTGTCTATATTTAATTTTGTGGATATATATATATATATATATATATATATATATATATATATATATATATATATATATATATATATATATATATATATATATATACTGTATTTAGGTTAAAGGTGTAGAGGGTCGGAGGTATGAGGTCATGAATAATTTTTCAATTCGAACTTGGATTCACGAGCGAAAAAAATAATAATATTGGAACAACTTAAAATAGAAATAGGGAACGGTAGAGGATGGTATTTAGTGTGTATATATATATATATATATATATATATATATATATATATATATATATATATATTGATAAAATCACACGGGAAAAGGAAAGAACGGAGCACCTTAGCTTTCGTCTTTATTCAAGACATCTTCAGAGGCAACTGGATTACATGGACAGAGAGAGGCTTAAATATACAGGGTGACCTTAAAAACATGAGGTCAGGTCATAATGATCTAGATCGAAGGTTTTCAAAGCATTTTTAACCTTGGGCCACTGACAAATAAATTTATGTAACATATCAGTTTTGAACTGACCATCACTAAGGTTTATTGATTTTAATTCCTTATTCAAACTAGCTTCAACCAGAAGTCTTTCTGTGACACAAGATGATTTAAATACTTCTAAGCTTTTTTCCCAAGCAATGGGATGATTATTATTCCTAACATGAACGAACAAGGCACTGCTTTCAGATGCTGTTCTGATATTGTACTATTGTTGTTTGATTCTGAGCTGCAGTGTTTTTCCTGTCTGTCCTACATAATTACAATTACATTTGCTACATGGAATACAATAAACACTTCAATTTACATTCAAACTTGGGCTATTTCCTATTAACATATTGGTAATGGTTGAGTCATACTTGAAAACAACATTAATATTTAGTAGCTAGAGGGACCGAACGTCACCCCCCTTCTCTTTAGCTCCTCTATGTGTGTGTTGGTGTGGGGATTAGTGGATGACATCATTATGACCTGACCTCATGTTTTTAAGGTCACCCTATATTTAAGCCTCTCTCTGTCCATGTAATCCAGTTGCCTCTGAAGATGTCTTGAATAAAGACGAAAGCTAAGGTGCTCCGTTGTTTCCCTTTTCCCGTGTGATTTTATCAAGATTTAACTTATCCACGTTTTCACTGTGGATCTACATGAAATATATATATATATATATATATATATATATATATATATATATATATATATATATATATATATATATATATATATATATATATATATATATATATATATATATATATATATATATATATATCTTAGTGACGATTGACAATAATTCAGGATTAACCTTTAACTTCTGATGGAGGCTCACTACACCCCTTTGATATCCCTAAAAACTAAACAAAAAACAAAGGCTTAATCAAAGTTTAACAGATTGACAGGCGGATGGACAGAAAACAAAATATCATAAGCTCATTGAAAAGAAAGGATTTCCCAATAATTCCTACTTAAGCTTCTTAATAACACTATGTAAATATATCACAGCATGAAAATTAAATATGAATAAAAATCTGCACAAAATTCAATATGTGTAAAAATAAATGTTTAGGAATTAAGAGGAGTAAAGTTTATCTATCAAGGGGTTTTACCTAAATGGAAGAATGTAGCATTTTCTCAAGATTTCACCGTGAATATCCTTCCAAAGTTGGATTTCCTGTTAAATTTACATATCTAAAAATAGGTGTCACTCCAATAGAGGCCACTGTCTCAAACAGAAAGAGACTGCTGCCACTATCAAGCACGAGTTGTGCAAGTTGTGAATAGATGTAATAAGAGCTAGCTACCAGTGAGTGTTGTAACGGCGTCATGTGGGGGTCAGTCACGCAAGACCACCATTGACACTTGTTCAGGTACACTCACGAGCATGAACGACAATGGATTGGCTGCTGAGGTGATACCTGGTGATAATACAAGTAAAGTAAGTAAGTAAACAAATATGTAAGCCATCAAATAAGTAAGCAAGCTAGCAAGTAAGTAATCATAGAAGTAGGTAAGTTATCAAGCAAGTAGGAAACACGTAAGCAAGTCGATAAGCAAGTAAGAAAGCAAGTAAGTAAGTAAGTAAATAACTAAGGAAACAGCTGAAAGTATGACAGTAATAACACAAACAAGTAAGCAAGTACAGTATTATTGTTCCCGGTTGGTTGGCAGTCTCTTATGCCAGTTAATAATAATTTTCTTCTGTAAACTGTCGTCCTTATCGTTTCTATAACTGCATTTATGGTTAATGGCCTCCAACAACAGCTACAATATAGTGATAAATAAAAGCGATAACAATCACAACCACAAACAATCATAGAGAAAACTAAGACAACATTACCACACACACACACACACACACACACACACACACACACACACACATACATACATACATACACAAAAATAAAAACACATTCTTAGGGGAATTATATACGGAACCAACGTAATTACCCGCCCAGTCTGAAATCATTAGCATAATTCAACCTCCTGATATAATCTGTGGCTTCCCCTCCCCACATCCTCTCCTCACCCCCCTCATTGACTCTCCCCACCTCCCCCCTTGTGACGTACTACCCCATAAAGTCCTCCCCTCCAGGATATCATGACATTTCCACTGATACTGCAATCTGATATCGTTACGGATGGGGGGCTCTCTCGAACAATGGAGTCGAGAAGGAGATATCGTCGAGCCGCGGCCTGCCTTTACGTGTAGTTTGTTTTCACATTCTAAAGTCCAAAAGACATTCCGTTTCATTACTTTATTCCTCAATATCACCAGTTGAATGGAGTCGGTGAAGAATGCTCATCATGTTGCGGTTTTATGGGGTAAGGAGAGAGAGGCAGGGCAGGGTAAAGGCAAGACAGGGTAGGGGATGGGATGGGAGGGGAGGGGTGGCTGCCTGCACATTATTTCCGTATTTTTAAATATATACGAATAAATATATTATCTTTCTAATAATTTACGCTATAAAATCCCTCATTGAACAGATTCTGGTTCAAAGCAATACATTCCTTTTGGTGTCTATTTCTAAACCAATATTTTCGAGTTCAGAGCCATCGGAAAAGTGCCGCTATGCACAAAGGGACCAAAGGCAAAAGAGATCTGGAGCTAAAACAAAAGAGTCCAATCCAATACTGCCGGGAACCAAAAAGGAGGGGTAACTTTTCCCGGCTGGTAATAGGGATTGTGGAGGGTGGGAGGGTGAGGATTATGTCGACGACACTGAGGAGGAGGGAAGGTAGGGAGGGAGGGAGGGAGAGAAGGACTGGAATCTCTCAGTTTGCATTTTCAACATTGCAGTAAACCTTACCATGATCTCTCTCTCTCTCTCTCTCTCTCTCTCTCTCTCTCTCTCTCTCTCTCTCTCTTCCTACCATATCTCATTCAGCGTGTTCCTTCAGTATTTTTATTAGATCATTTCTTATTGTTCCCCGTTTATGTTATTCAACGAGGGAAGGATACGGTCTTCAACCTCATCATCTCCCGATAACCTCTATGTACATCGATATTGATAATGATATTGATATCGAAACAGTACATGTAACATGGTGTTAGTAAATATATATTAAAATGCTAACACGATCATCATTGTCTGTCTGTCTGTTTATTTATTTATATTTTCCATATATATGTATATTTTTTTTTATTATAAGTATCTACATACAGGGTGTCCATAAATAAGTACCCTGATTAAAACATGAGAGGATACTGTTTTTAGGGTAATCGTTTATGGACACCCTGTATTTTACAGTGCAGTTGATATACAGTAACCTGATAGGTGAAGGAAAGCGATACATCATGGGTTGTGTTGAGGTGAAACAGGGGGACAAACACAGTGAGGATAATGGCTTGACGGCAAATATATAATTATTGCAATAGTAATTTGTATCTTCCTGACAATATTATATAATGGTTTTGATGGGAAGGTAAGTGTTACAAAAATATTAATATTTGTGCAATAGATATTTTTTTTAAGAGATGATTTAAAGGAAGGGAGCGTAGTCTTTGTTCGGATAGGTTGGGGTAAGCTGTTCCACACCTTCACACAGTGATATTTTATGGACTGAGAGGAGCGCATGGGAACGGTCTTAATAGGTCTGGGTGTCATAAGTTGTACTGTACCTCTGGTTATTCCGGAATTGGAAATAGTTATTCTCAATCAAGTGATAAATATATTTATTAATGAATAGAGCACAGTAGTGATGTTTATATCTTCAAATTTTAACATTTTCAATTTAGCGAATTGTTCGTTAGTGTGATCAGTTTTTGTTTCATGTAGGTCATTGTCTGTTCCCTATTTTTTAATGTGTTTTTTTCATTTAATTTTTATCATATTTTTCTCTTGTCCTCCTTTATCTTATTCATGTTCTCTCTCTTAATCTCCTCCTCGTGTCTCTCCGTGATTACCTGAACGTCAACCATGGCCAGTCAAGTGAGATAGTCTCTCACCACAGTACATCTGGTCACACGCACGTGGAGTGGCAAGAGGTGAATTCTTAACTGATTATTCCCCAATTTTACCCACTCCTCCTTTTTATCCATATTCCTTCCTATCTCTCCTCCTTCTACATCCCTATTCCTCCTCTTCCCTTCTCCTTCTTATCCCCCCTCTTTCATATCACTCCTCCTTCCTACACGTCCCTTGTCCCACCTATCTTTACGTCTCTCTTCCTCTCACCACACAATCCTATTAATACGTCTCTCGTCATCATTTGGTTCAGTCCCTCACTTCTATCTCTTCACTTTATCCCCCCTACCTCCTCCCCTTCTCTCTTCCTCCTAGTTGTACTCATCCTCCCTCCCTCTCATCTACCCTCCTTTTTCCTTTCATCTATCTTATTACCTCCCAATACTACCCCTTGTCTCTCCTCCTATGTCCATCCACCCTCATAATTCCCTTTCCTTTTCTTTCGTCTCTCCATCGTGTAACTATTTTTCTCGCCACCTCCTTCTTTCCTATCACGCTCCACCTCCTTATTTTTCCCCTCTTACCTCCAACCTCCATCCATTTCCTCCATCATCTCATCCTCACCACCAACCTCACCCCCTCTCTTCCCTCCCTTATCCCACCACTACTCTCTCACTCTAACTCCTTTTCATCTTATTCCCATACACTATTCCTACCTCAGTCCCTTCCTACCCCCTCCCTTCTTTCCCTCCAGCCAACCGCCCTTCTCCCCTACAGTGTGGAGGGGACCGTCATGACTGCCACCCATGGGTATGAGGCTATTGAGGTAAGTGGACTGACCAGAACAGGAGAAGGACAGCTAAACACGCAACACCACTGATAAATGAAAACAAAAATGCTAGTAATGAAGTAAATGTGTTAATAGATGAAAGGAACAAAATAGAACTAAAAACGAGAAGTTAAATCAGAGATAATCGTCAGGTTAAAAACTACAATCGCAACTGAAGGATATAACGTTTTAGCCAAATAGGATAACGCTTAGCTTTTATTGCTCTAACTTAAAGTGAGTTAGGTCTTATATTGAAAAATTTGCTCTGCTTCATTTGAATGTCCTTTTACAGTTACAAAATAACTAAATTATACTTAAATTACGTTAAGCAAGATTGGGTTACATTAAGTTAGGTTACGCTAAGTTATTATGGTTATTATTCATCCACAGTTTATACTATGAATAATTTATTTGATCATCATCCCTGTATAAAGATCTTTTGGAATTTTCGAAGAACAGTATATACTGTAGAGTGTAGAAGGTATAGCTATATCACATCTACCCCTGTTTAGTATTACACACACACACACATTGTATATTTTCAGCCTTCTGGCTGCCAAGCTCTTTCAATAAACCGTTAATTATTATTATTATTATTATTATTATTATTATTATTACACACACACACACACACACACACAAGGAGGAGGGTGAAAATAGCACTCGAGGTTAGAGAGATGGACACCTAGGCAACAGTAGAACCGTTAGTAATATGTGAGCGTGGCGTTGAGAGGTTTACGGGGTGTCATAGCAGGTAAGAGTGAATGGATACAGGCGAGTGCGAGGAATGTATTTTTGCTGTCGACTCCAGCCAACTTGCAATATAGTGAGGAAATGTCGCAAGAACTGTGTACGCATATTTGTGTCGCTTCAGAGACAAGAGCGTGACAACTTAAGTTGAGGGTGTCAAGGACAAGTAACGAGAATAGAGAATCAGTGATGATGAGAATCTCAGTGACAGTGGCAGCCTGGTGTGGTGGTGGGTTGGCAGCCTGGTGTGGTGGTGGGTTGGCAGCCTGGTGTGGTGGCGGTGGTATCTCAGCCCGTGATATAACTTGAAGCACAAGGTTTATTTTCCATCCCTCAGCTGGGTTTAGTGAGGAGTGAGCTTTACCCCTGAGCACACCACCCTGGCCGGGGGCTCACCCTGCGAGTTTGAAATCCATGACATGTTCCTTCACTACCTGGGTACCATGATTAAATTCGGTTCCTCTAAAGATTCAGGCTACCACAGTCATAAATCACCTTTTAATTTAATACTTTATCTTAACACTGCGACTTATATATATATATATATATATATATATATATATATATATATATATATATATATATATATATATATATATATATATATATATACCTGTATATATATATATATATATATATATATATATATATATATATATATATATATATATATATATATATATATATATATATATATATATATATATATATATATATACCTGTATATATATATATATATATATATATATATATATATATATATATATATATATATATATATATATATATATATATAAGTACCCAGGTAGTGAAGGAATATGTCATGGATTTCAAACTCGCAGGGTGAGCCCCCGGCTAGGGCGGTGAGATGTATCAAATGAAATATGTATATGGAGCAAGCAACAAGATCACAAGATTACAAGATGTTGTAACAGCTAGACTAAGGTTGGGATATAAGTACCTCTGGCAGTATGTTCCTCAAGCAGATGTAAACAAGACTAAATGTAAAGTGTGGCTAGACATATGGCCTCACACCTGAACACTACGTCCTCGACTGTGTGAAGATAGAACCTTTTAGGGACAGGTCCAAGCACACTGTATGTGAAATGGCACAACACTATCTTTAATGGCAAGATATCAGACATATTAAGACTACATCAACATGTTTGCACTGGGTAGCCAAATCATTTCCCATGTATAAAACTAAACACACAAAATGCTTGAATACCTCTCACGCCAATGTGAATAACAAAGTGTGTGACCAGACGTACTGCCTCACACTCCTGTACTCACACTGTTGCGAATAAGTTACCCTCTATGTATAGAACTAAACAAAAAAATTATTTGAAATACTCTGTAACATTCAATGCCGTAATATGCTCACCACTGGGGTTAGTTATACAGACCCTTTGTGAACTCTACTTTGTAATCCTTTTGCGCTACCGCTCACAGGATGAGTATGGGGTGCACAATAAACTAGCCGTTGTAAGTGACCAAATTATATTAATTAATTAAAAATTAACAACAGGCTGCCAACCAACCCCCACCACAACATGCTGTCATTCCACCACCACAACAGGCTGCCAATCCACCACCACACCAGGCTGCCAACCCACCACCACAACAGGCTGTCAATCCACCACCACACCAGGCTGTCAACCCACCAGCACAACAGGCTGTCAATCCACCACCACACCAGGCTGCCAACCCACCACCAAACCAGGCAGCCAACCCACCACCACAACAGGCTGTCAATCCACCACCACACCAGGCTGCCAGCCCACCACCACACCAGGCTGTCAATCCACCACCACACCAGGCTGTCAACCCACCACCACACCAGATTGCCAACACACCACCACACCAGGCTGCCAGCCCCAACCCACCACCACACCAGACTGCCAACATCACACCAGGCTGCCAACCCACCACCACACAGACTGCCAACCCACCACCACAACATGCTGCCAACCCACCACCACACCAGGCTGCCAACCCACCACCACACCAGACTGCCAACCCACCACCACACCAGGCTGCCAACCCACCACCACACCAGATTGCAACCCACCATCACACCCAGGTTGCCAACCCACCACCACACCAGGCTGCCAACCCACCACCACACCAGGCTGCCAACCCACAACCACACAGATTGCCAACATCACTCCAGGCTGCCAACCCACCACCACACCAGACTGCCAACGCACCACCATACCAGACTGCCAACAAACCGCTGCCACAACCACCAGGCTGCCAACCCACCACCACACCAGGCTGCCAACCCACCACCACACCAGATTGCCAATCCACCACCACACCAGGCTGCCAACCCACCACCACACCAGGCTGCCAACCCACCACCACCAAGGCTGCCAACCCACCACCACCACACCAGGCTGCCAACCCACCACCACACCAGGCTGCCAACCCACCACCACACCCAGGCTGCCAACCCACCACCACACCAGATTGCCAATCCACCACCACACCAAGCTGCCAACCCACCACCACACCAGGCTGCCAACCCACCACCACACCAGGCTGCCAACCCACCACCACACCAGATGCCAACCACCACCACACCAGGCTGCCAACCCACCACCACACCACACCAAGGCTGCCAACCCAGCACCACACCAGATCGCCAATCCACCACCACACCAGGCTGCCAACCCACCACCACACCAGATTGCCAACATCACCCAGGCTGCCAACCCACCACCACACCAGACTGCCAACGCACCACCATACCAGACTGCCAACAAACCACCACACTGCCAACCCACCACCACAGGCTGCCAACCCACCACCACACCAGGCTGCCAACCCACCACCACACCAGATTGCCAATCCACCACCACACCAGGCTGCCAACCCACCACACACCAGGCTGCCAACCCACCACCACACCCAGGCTGCCAACCCACCACCACACCAGGCTGCCAACCCCACCACCACACCAGATTGCCAATCCACCACCATACCAGGCTGCCAACCCACCACCACACCAGGCTGCCAACCCACCACCACACCAGGCTGCCAACCCACCACCACACCAGGCCCCAACCCACCACCACACCAGGCTGCCAACCCACCACTACACCAGATTGCCAATCCACCACCACACCAGGCTGCCAACCCACCACCACCAGGCTGCCAACCCACCACCACATCAGATTGCCAACCACCCATCACACCAGGCTGCCACCCACCAGGCTGCAACCCACCACCACACCAGGCTGCCAACCCACCACCACACCAGGCTGCCAACACCACCACCACCTAAGCTGCCAACCCACCACCACATCAGATTGCCAACCCACCATCACACCAGGCTGCCAACCCACCACCACACCAGACTGCCAACCCACCGAGTTAGTTTTTGAGCTAAAATTCGTAGTGCTATCAATCCTAAATTGCTTTTGTAAATTCATATTGTTCTTATGTATCCACCAATACAAATGTGGAGAGAGAGAGAGAGAGAGAGAGAGAGAGAGAGAGAGAGAGAGAGAGAGAGACCACCTTGCTGACACCGTGTCTCAAGTTCGAGAGTTGAAAACCATTCGTTGTTTGTTGGTAATGTTATCATGCCTTTGTCAAAAACAAGGAAACCAAAGACTACACCCCCTGATATGTGTATAATATCATATAATGATCGCAATTTGGTTTTATCACAAATATCTTTTTCTGGAGCATCGTGGTAGTGTGTGGAGGGAGAGAAGGAGGGGATGGGGGAGGGAGGGAGTTTACCTTTTTCAGGTATTTGTTTCCTGCTCATTTACTCCTGATATCTATCCAACGACTTTCCGTATGCTAAGTAATGCCCAGGAAATATTACACAATACAGGAAAGAATCAAAGCAAAATCTGAATTTAATTGAATTCGAGATTATCTGGAGTTTATAAACATCAGAGGTCATTAGCTTCATAATCTTTAAGAAACGAAATATAATAAAAACCAAAATTATGAACTTAATTATTTTTACCATTAGAACTGCATGGACATATTAACTACAAAACTAAATTTACATTCAGTCTTGCTCTTAGTACACTTTACTGAGGTTGGAAGAACACCATGCGATTGAAAAATGCTATAGTTTCTTCGTATTTTTTCCCAAAAATTCGCAATCAGCTCCATATAATTTAAGTGACACCCATCGCAGACTTCCATGGTCGGAACTGAACTTGAATTTCGAAATATGAGAGACCCAAAATAAAACTCTGATTTGATTGGGCCAAATATACCGCGAATTAAACCCAAAATCATTTTAATTGGTTGCATAAACAAAACGCTTTTGATTGGCCGCGTGACGTGTATGGGAACGCATGCGTGTGATGATTTATGAAGGAGACGCAGGAGACACGCAGTGTTGGAGGTGAGGCAGGCGATAATAGAGGAAGATTAATGGAAGAAAATAGTGAAAATTTTGGATATGCTATCTCCGTTATTATACATTTCCGCCGGTAATGTAATAGATGAAAATTATCTTATAATTAGACGTCTTATTCGAATATGATAATAGATTAGTGGTAGGAATGAACGGTATGTAAACGCAATAATACCCAATATATTATATTGGGAAGATATAAGATGAGCAAAATATACTGTACTAGGTAGGTTGCTGAGGTAATAGTTTACAACAAATGTCATCTGTGACCCACGCTGATAATTACCCTGGAAAGCAAATTTCTCCTGCTATATTTCACTGTTTAGGTTGTTGTTGTTCCGGTTGTGTTTAGGTACTACCAATGTTTGTAAGTTTAGATTAGGTTACATAAAATATTCTTTTAGATGAAATGTTTGAACTCAGGGTTAGAAAAAAGTGCCAAAATTGATGAATGATGTTTTCAATCACTCGATTTAAATCGTGTCCGTCCTATCTTACATCACCGGAACAACAATAAACAAAAGTTAAATATACTATGGACAAATTTCTTAAGGAAATTATCTGTAATAGCTATGCAACAATCTTGTAAAATATTATCAAAAGTAATTTACCTAATATACAACGGTTACCGCATTATATAGATAATAGATATTAGATTTTGTTTTATATTTTCAGGCTGGCTTTATAACATTCAGGTAGGCAGAGCTAACTGATGCTGTGAGGCTACCAAGGATTGTTATTATAGACCATCAAAATCCTTTTGCTTATCTCTCTGAGAAGTTCATCAAGAGGTATAGGCTGTCCAAGGAATACATCCATGAACTTCTTGAACGAGTTGAGCCACATATGTCAAGAGTTCAAAAAGGACGAGGCAAGAAATTATGGTGGTACTATAGTGTGCAGTCTACATCATAATTGGGTTATCAAGTTAGCTTAGGTTAGATTAGCTCAGGTCAGGTGAGGTCAGATTAGGTTAGGTAAAGTTTGGTTAGGTTAGGTTAGACTAAATATATCTTTGTAGACAGAAACTTTAAATCTTGGATTTTAGTCTGTGTTTAGAAGTGTATTGGGTTTTTATTCAATGTTATGCAGTAATGCAAAAAAGACGGGGGGAGGGGACATCACCACTGTACAGTACTCAACACCCATGAAAACCCCTAAAACCACCTCCCATGTATAATAATACCACCAGGCCATAATTACAGTGAAGTAATTTATTTATTACTCGGAATTCGCCAATACGTACTCAGAATTGAAATTGGCTCGGAGTTTTTCCGGGAAAATTTTTAATATTCCGGGTATGTGAACGAGTTTTCAAGATTGATTTTTGTTATTATTCAAAAAATCTCTAACATTTTGATTCCAGGCCTTGGAGCAAATTCCGAGGTTAAATATCAGGCACATTTTCTGGAAATTCTTATGAAAACATCCTGAAACTCTCCGAGTTTTTTCCGGGGTCTCCGAGGATGAAAGAAAGTTTAACTCAGAAACTTTTACATGTGGGATATTTCATGGTTTGAGAGTCTTCTTGTTATCTGGAAGTCTCTCATCCCAGGAAGAGCTCTGCACCAATTATTCCCGCTAATGGGGATATCACCTGTATGTTGTTGCACTTTACAGAGGGTGATCCTCTAAAGAACTTAAAATGTAACACAGTAATATATATCACCATAGAAGCCCTGTTGCTTACCATAATCAGGATAAGCAATGTTAGACAAAACAGTAAATAAAAAAATATATATATCCTACAGGATGCATTATTCCACACACCTGAAACTCCTAACTCCATTGAGATACTTTAGCAGTGGCAGCTTCCAAATTAGTATGGCAGACTGCTTGAAGATTTCTGTCTCATCAATTTGCAAGTTTGTCAGAAGCTTTTCAACTATTTTGACCCTTAGTGCAAAAGATTACATCCACTTTCCAGAATCAGGCAACATACAAAACCTTGTAGATGAATTTCACACCATTGCAGGGATGTCTGGTGTATCTGGCTGCATTGATGGGTCTCATATCCTTATTGGAAGCCCTAGAGGGAACACAGCTGAACCACATCGATGTAGAAAGGGGTGTAATTGATACATGATTTTGATTTGAATAATGTAGTTTGTTTTAAAGTAGAGCAAGTGTAAGGGTGAATGGAAGCATTATTGGTTTGGTAAAAACAATGTTTTAGATAAGAGATTATATTATCAAGGTTATTTTCCAATCAATTTATTGGCTTTAAATAACACATTTTATTTCCTCCAAACATTATCACAGTACAACTTGAAACAGTATTTCAATTGAAACAAAATTAAAAAGGGATTACACTGGCATGACTAAAGAAAAATATATCACATCACAGTACAGTACAGTACAGTACAGGGTATATGTAAAATAATGTCATTCAAATAGTTTAGTATTTTGCTTGAAATAGTAAATGTACACATTTTTAAAGGCTTCAAAGTACTATACTGAAATAGTTTGCAAGTGTCAAAGAAATCCATAAACAATTTTAGTTCCTCAAAATAAGAACAAGCAGTAAAACCAAATTTATCACAGTACATGTACAGTCCTGTATATAAATTAACAGTAATCATACTTAATTGACATTGCAAATACAGTTATGGCAATTATCATTCGTGAAAGATTTTAGAAGTACTGTATTGTACTGTACCTGTATTGAAATTGTAATTAAGGTACAACAGAAATGTGAAATAAAAGAATTATTAAAATTCCTAAGTAAGTATGAGTGTACAATACACAGTATCACAGGCCTGTATATTGTACCTGACATTATATCACAAATTAAGTTGAAAGAATATATTTGTTTTCACAAAAGAACAAAAAAATCATAAATGTTGGAACATAAAAAATTATTTGATATTCTCCATTAAGTGCCTAAGAAAAGTCTCTATAATTTAACTTGATTGTCCACACCCAGAGGTGGAATTATGGCTGCACTCTTGACATATGCCACTAGTCACCAACTCTAATGCTTGCTCTAAATACATTACGCGCAGATTGGGGTGATAATGTATTGTACATACTAGTGAAGGCCTTTAAAGCCTCCAATATAGCACCATTCAGTTCTTGTGTACTGTCCTTAATAATGGCAATGAAGCATTCATTCCTCTTGTTCACCTGCTTCCTTTTCTTTCCCCCATGACTGGATGTTGATGCTGCTATTGCTGGTGGTGGCACGGGTGATCCTGTAGTTGGATCAGTTGATCTAAGTGTTCCTGCTGGTGCAGACGCTGGCATAATTGGTGGTGATGTCTGCCTTCTCACTTGAAGACGAACTTTTATCTCCACAACTCATGTTTCTGCTTCAATTTTGGCGCGCAGATCGACCTGGTTTGTTTACATTTATCTCGGATAAGGCGTACCAACCCTCTCGAGTTGCGGCGTTCGTGTTACTAAATAGTAACCCGATGTTCAGGATTGATATTCGAGTTTGACGAATCCATTTGACGGGTTACTAAAAAGGAACCCGACATTTGGGATTGCTCTTCGGGCTTGCTGCCCCGAGTGTATAAAAAAAATGGCCGATTGTCGTCAACATGTTGGGTAAGAGATGCCAATATTGTTAAAAAAAAAGTGAAATACTCACATATCTACACCAGTCAGTTTACTGTTGGCGAAAATGTTCCCAACACTAACGATACAAACATTTTTGTGTAGTTTTCCCATCATTGTTGATAACACAGTTGCCAACACATGTTACTGAAAGTATTGTGTTGGTGTGGTTCCATCTTTTGTGAATACAGAATTCGTGGGTTATCAGAGATAACGTTGATAACAAAAACAAACAAACCAGCATGTTTGGTGTGAGTGTAGAACTGCTTCCCACTTATGGTTAACTTAAAAAAATACGACTGAAACACGTTCTTTCAGTTTGATTTAATTATGACTGAACTTGAACTAAAAATATTTCACAAAGGATATATTACATTTCGTTTTCATTATCACAAATCTTCGAATAAATAGAAAATCGATAGCGTGTGGGTGTGCCTCAGTCATCTTCTCTTAATAAGCTATATTCTAAATCCAAGAGGGAAATACGTGCACGAAACATCCTGAGCACTGGCTCTGCCGTATTATTAGTTTAAACTAAGCATATTATTTGGTTAAACAGAAGTTTCACATATTCTGATACCTGCAAAGTGAATCGGCTGCTTGTGCAATTAACCAGGCCGTTCACATATATTTATTATTTGGGTTTAAGTAACGAAACCCAAACGGTAGTTCCTTGTTTTATTATAAAAGGGTTGTATATATAATTCCTGAGTGTAGATCGACCGTAAGTTCCACTGTTTAGGAGTGAATGAGAAAGAGACGGCGTTTATGTATTATAAACGTTAGGTCACGTCCTTACGATATAAGTTGATGTGAGCGACTCATGAGTAGTGACCCATCGAGGGAGAACGGTATGGGTACGTCGTTCCCCCTCGAGGGAAGACGGAGTCATCCACTGCGGCTCTCAAATAACGTCTTCCTCTAGTCAAGGATATCAAACTACTGCTCGCTTCAGGTGGCCAGAGAGCCGGCGACTTATGCCTTTACTCAGCATAGTATGACGCAGCTTCCCGTGGGCACACCTTATCACGTGCATTGAACATGCCACCTCAAAGCCAGTGGAAAGTTACAGGGTGGTGAATCTGAATATAATATCAGATGTATTGACCCATTTATATAATATGTTCTGTTGATGAGACAGGGGCCCATTACAAAAGTTCTATACAAAATAACGTCTTTCACGCCAGAATATTCCCTCACTTGTTGCTTCAATATCTCAACTTGAATAATATCCAAAATGACAAGAATTGGCGAAGCTGTCCCTAACGCTGAAAACGGTAACCCAAGTGCACTGGAGTTCATGACACCACCTACCTCCAGATGACACACCTGTTGAATACTACTTTTTCATAATGATAATGACCTGAAAGCTGGAGGATAAGAAGCTTAAAGAACTGGTGCTTATGGTATCGACAATAGTTTTTGTGAGAAGTAAAGTGTACTGCACCAACAGCCATCTTTATTTTTTTTTACAATAGCCACTGAGCTTTAACATGCGATCCACAGCACGATAGATTGAAAGTGACAGTAATTCACCTCCTTAAGAGATGTAAATGTTTACATCTTTTGATCTTGGTCTACCGTATCCCGACCCTCTTAGGGTGTATAACATTCCTAGGGCTGATATTATAATCCCTAAAATATATTGTGACTTGTTTGATATCAAGATTTTCCCCTGATACTAAAATGACCTAGCGAAATCCACGACCTGCTTTTACTCATACGACAGACAGATCAAAGGAAAACATGACATACAAGAATAAATTAACTGGGAACTTAAAATTAATCACTTACTATTTCATAAATTTTCAAACAAATAAAGCTTAATGAGCCAACTACACACACACACACACACACTAAATTTCTGAGTTGATCTAGGTGACTTTTGGGAGGAATTAAAATTGAATATTAATTGCATGTGGTAATAGGTCAACCGGCTGAGCTCATAAGTCGTTCTCGCCTTTTATTCACTTGTGGTCGCGCCACGAACCTGCACTTGTAGGCCAGTGTCGTATATGTAAAAATAACATACATTATCACCTTTTACTTTTTACAAGCATCACGCAGACTACTTCCGAGAACACATTCAGATATAATACGTTTCTGCATCTTAGGGAAAGCCTGTCATCCATATACTTGGAACTTTGATGTATTCTCTCTCTCTCTCTCTCTCTCTCTCTCTCACACACACACACACACACACATACATACACACAAAACTCCCTCAATTCTTACTCATTTGAATTGCTCAGAATTTTTTTTTTTTTTACAGATTTAATCGAAAGTCATCGTCTACAGGAAACAATACTTCTATATGGTTCCTGACCTATATGCCGGTACCAGCTCCCTTTCTGTACTCTATTGCAGTTCCTTGTACCACTATCTGTACAAGTGCATTAACAATAATGGAGAAACAGCTCAACACGATTAGTCTCACTCGAGCCATGAACCCAAAGAAGGTACCGATTCTTCCGCACGTTACTTTAATGCAGTCGCCATTTATCGTGTAGTTCCGACATTCTTAGCTTTTTTTTTTTAATAACCCATAAATCTGTCCCGGGTTAGTATCGTTGAACAAATTTTTATTTAACTACAATAGTGGCACTAACACCGACGAATAAAAAATTTAATTATGAGCTCCCTAAAAAAAATTGGAGAGAAACTCACGTTATCAATACTCATAACATCTGACACTTATTCCTGGTAGAAATTTTTATTACTGTTAGTTATGGCCAATTTTACCAGCCTTATTCATTAATGTCAAAACGACAGGTGTAACATGTATCTTTTACGTTCTCATAGTTACAAAAACACTGATTGTTCAGGAGAATACATTTATTTCTTGGTCAGATTCAAGAATAAAGCCCAAAATGAAGAGGACACTCTTGATTTATATTAAATAAAAATATTAACACATAATAAGGTTACATCAACTTATTTTAGGTATTTCCTAAAACAAGTGAGTTAATAATCACTAACACTGTACTCGAGGGAAAACTTATGAACATATTTCATATGTAATCTAAAACAACGTAAAATATTTCTATGATCTTAGATATTTATTTATTTATTTATTTATTTATTTTTTTTTTTTTTATGACGCGTTCCACATGAGTGATGGCCATTACGGACACAGCACACTAAGTACAGTACTAATCTTCGGGGGTGCTGGTGGTAGAGTGGTACCGCTCTTGCCTTCGCAAGCGAGATGTCACGGGTTCGATTCCCGAACCGGTGGAAATTGTTTGGACATACTTCCTATCCCTCATTGGTCCCTGTTCACCTAGCAGTAAAGTAGGTACCTGGTGTAAATCGAAAGTTGGGAATTCATATTCAAGGACAAGTTGTTGGAGCTTCCAATAACTTGATGACATAAACTTTTCAGGCTTCTATGCCCATGACTCTTCAGGCTTCTACGCCCTTAACTCATGAGACATAAAGGCAAGCATGAACTTAGCGTGCTTCCCTGTTGGGCGCTGTAAACGCTTCTGCGCTTCACCTTACACATGGATGTAGGGGAGTGCCCCCCCCCCCAAAAAGTACTAATCCTCGGTACTCAAAAAGGCAATGTTGCCGGCACTGCACTCGATCGCCTTCACTTTTCTAACCAAAGTCAGGTACCTCTTCACAACTGGAAAGTCAAAATAGACACATAATGAGTGTATTACTTAATGACACAAGAAGCAAGCCTACAGCAGAACAACATGAGGTATGTATCACAGTATTTCCCCGACGTTCGCTACAAGTCGCTTTTATACACTGTGATAATTAATCGATTACCTTTCGGGAAAAGGAAATATAAATGTTCGCAATACAAGAGTAAATAAAGCTCACCAACTGGCTAAGAAGTATATACACTAGCCAATAAGGAGAGCCAGTTAAACCAACGGCTCGGAACGTCGATGCCTCACCAATTTTAACTACATGTTCCCTGATACAGAGATGAGTTGAATAGAAGCAAAATTATCATTAAATACAATCGTAAGTGGAATAAGAATAAACGACGACCATCATATGAACCCCCCTCCCCCCCTCTGAGGCACGAATGGATACTGAGCACTGAATGTATCCTTTAACCCGGCGACGGAGATTTATGAGGGAGACTGACACACGAACATTGTTTTCTTGTTTGGGGAGCTATGCTACAAGTAACTATCGGCATTACTCTTGTTTGGTTACTTGTTAACTTATAGCCAAGAGTTTCAAAATTTGTTATGACCCTCAGCAATAAAGCGTTATCATTAGACAATATACAGTACATGAAGTTCGTTGATTTTAGTCCTGTATCACTGGATCCAGAAAGAAAAATCAGGTTGTGATTGTTCTCTACAGTACGATTTAGCTGGCTTGGGTGTGGTTTATGCTCTGATGATTTTTTTCTCAGGTCTACTACACAAGTGGTTCTCAAGCAGCAAACTAATACTCGTTGGGAGGTTTTGGTTAGGTGCCATGACCAAGTGACTATAAGCAGGACGAAGTTAGAGGTCATAATGGATGGTTTAATTGTCGTTATTAAAAACCTTCTGAGCGCACTTCGTTCTAGAGTTAATTATTGTGTCTTCGATTTCAGTTCAGATGTTAAAGCAGTGTTAGGAGCAGTGTGTACTTAACCTTCGGTACACAAGGAGGCAGCACGGCCGGTAATACGCTCGACCGCCTTCACTTGCATTCATGAAGTTAGGTACCCATTTACAGCTGGGTAAACTTGTAGTACCGCGGGCTCAAACTAGCGACCCTTAGGACAGGAAGCAAGCACTGTATCTACTCGGCCTCCGACTCGTTGTGTTTACAGTATACTGTCCTGTTTACATATCATTTAGCAACTCCTTCTATTATATATCTTATACAACAACTCCTTCTATTATATATCTTATACAACAACTCCTTCTATTATATATCTTATACAACAACTCCTTCTATTATAAATCTTATACAACAACTCCTTCTATTATATATCTTATACAACAACTCCTTCTATTATAAATCTTATACAACAACTCCTTCCATTATATATCTTATACAACAACTCCTTCTATTATATATCTTATACAACAACTCCTTCTATTATATATCTTATACAACAACTCCTTCTATTATATATCTTATACAACAACTCCTTCTATTATATATCTTATACAACAACTCCTTCTATTATAAATCTTATACAACAACTCCTTCTATTATATATCTTATACAACAACTCCTTCTATTATATATCTTATACAACAACTCCTTCTATTTTATATCTTATACAACAGCTCCTTCTATTATATATCTTATACAACAACCGCTTCTATTTTATATCTTATACAACAACTCCTTCTATTTTATATCTTATACAACAACTGCTTCTATTATATATCTTATACTAGTGATAATACTTGTTTTAGTATAGGTACTCCTAATTGCCCGCTAACTCCACTTACGTAAAAAAAATAGAGCACTAGACTAAGAATATACACTCACTCCTACTGCTAGTTGGTGGCTGACAAACTACTTCAGCAGAGCCACCTTAACCATACACCTGCAAGGGTTACACTACGAACTGTTTTATCTAACTCACATTATGACGTTTCTTAGGATCAATGATGAGTTGCCTAGAGCATCAAGGCGACGCTCCTGGAAGTAGTTGTGGTACTGGTTGTGTATGGGAGATCCGAAGTGGGGAGAGTAGAGGTGAGGGAGAATAGAGGTGAGGGAGAATAGAGGTGAGGAGAGCAGAGGTGGGGATGAAGGGAGGTAGACGACGGTGGAGGGAGGCGTTGTTGGTTGTGAGGGCCGCCACCACTAGCCACTCACTCATTAACAAGGCAAACAAGCTGGCTGGCCACGCTAACGTTCCTGTGTTCCCGCCCTCACAAGTTTTAGCATTTGTCACCAGCACGTCGCCGCCACCTGATGACCAACGCTTTCATCTCGCTGAATTTCCGTTTGTAATTTCTTTCCTTTCTTTATTTTACAAAATATTATCTATGGTATTTAATAAGGATGTTTATTATAAAGTGTAATACTGGAGGAACGTTATAATATTAGCGACTATTTTGGAAACTATACTTTCAAATACAGCACAAACTAGAGGTGTAAATAAATGATAGATGATTTTTTTTCTACATAAAACATTACGTCCAGATACAACTCTTAGATATATGTATTAGACTGTATTAAACACTGATCGAAGGAACGTAAAAGAAACATGAACTGAGTGAATGTGAAACAGAAGTTCAGTGGAAACGAATCAGATTGTTTCTCACCACTCAGGTATTTTGGCATCCATTCGTGGGAGGAGTTTAGGTTCGTAGGCACAAGGCGAGCGAGCTTCCCTTCTCACACCCATGATGATGTTAGAAAGAAAAAATTCCATCCTGGAATAATAAAAAAAAGACGAGTTCTTGTTCTTCTAGGAATGCGGCCACGTAAAGTGTCCAGTTTTCTGTACTGGTGCACACGAGGCTCCTCGCTTGTTATAGAACCAGACAAGTTGGTCAAAGCAGAAATGATGCTGAGTCAATACATTCCGTCCTAACGAAGACGAGATATGGCCACCATTACTCTCTGGAGGAAGAGAGACCGTCTGTATTGTATCGTCCACAGTCTGGTCAGCTGGTTTTCACACTGTTTGGTGACTAAAATGATTTGTACGCGTGGTTCATAACATCCCTTAAACAAATGTTTCCTGGTGTGCGACTAAATATAGTTTTAATTATTAGTTTGGGAACGAAACAGCGCCACAAGATAAAAATATTGGAAGTTTTATCGCGAAATTTTTCAGTAAACTGGATAGATAAGCTTCACGGCGTTCACAGATCCGTCACCGAACGGTTAAAATTAAATGAAAACGAAGGATCTCCTAAAGCTCTCGTTGTAGAAAAAATCATAACGTCAAAAAAGGTTTGTCACGGTAAAAAAAAAGGCATTACACTGACTAAATAAACGCCCCAACCCGTCCCAGGGGAGTAAAGAAACGTCTCTCATATATTACGTAAGTCAAGACAATGCTTCCTAATGCTCTACGAGTTCAAACCAATGCTCGCTAGTTTCCAATTATAAGGACATCGCTCCCTAATGTTCCAGAAACTAAAACTAGATTAACCTCTCGATGGCCTGAAAGAACAACGACGCTACTCACGTATCTAACAATTAAATTTAACATTAATCTGATTGCCTCCCTTCAGACAATACTCTCTCCATAAGCTACAATAATGGAGACTACGTAGATATCATATGCTATAGTAACAGGTATCAAGTAAAGATATTATATATGCGATAGTAATTTATATTAATTGAGACTAACACACCATATGCTGTTCTATTGTAGCGGAGACGAAGTTAAGACATCAGAAAGTTACCAATCCTTGCATCTGTTGCCAAGGACCATCAAAGGATGCGGTATTTCCCCAGATCCAACTGCCAATTAAATGTGTTTTTCTGGCCGGTTATCGGCGGCAGCACTAATTGGTTTGATCTACAGTCAGACGGGCGTCAATAACACCTAATGCTAGTCATGGAGTTAATTGTCCAGACAAGATCAGGTGATCAGTCGCCAAGGAAGTGAGAGAGAAGGTGGAGAGTGGGTGTTGGAGGAAGACGTAAGAACGGATTAAAAACTGACATACCTGGATAAAAGCAGTGAGGCATGAACGAATGGATAAACACAAGCAAACAAAATCACACACACACACACACACACACACAGTGACAGCACAAATAAACAGAACAAGCGAGAAGAGCGAAAATGTGCGAGAAATAAGATAGAGAGAAAGAAAGGGATGTGTTGGTTCTAAAATAAAATCCCAACTACAGCCAACACAATTAAAAACAGTGATGAGCCAACAGCCTTTGGGGAGACCACGACAACCAACACACATGCAGTCATCATCATTAACACCACAGGTACAAAATTGCATAATAACAAATGCCACCTTCCACTTTCGAATGGTCATCGAAACATATAACATCATTCCCTCATTATGTTATTATGATCTACCGGGCTCCTGTTAATGTAAATAATGTCTTCATAAAACAGTGATTATCATTATCATCTTACGTAATTTGTTGTGTTGTTGTTTATTATATGTGTGTGTAGTGATTTCTCCGTCATCAGCGCCACTCGTTGATGCACTAAGGTCATTAATCAACACGGGGTGCGATGGGCAGTGATTCCATCGTCTTTCACTTCAGTTGTAAGGAGTAATGTTCGTCATTATCCAGTTTTGGGGATGTGATATGCTCTGTTTCATTCGTCATATACTTTTCATATAAGAACGTAAGATCATAAGAATGGAGGAAACTGCAGCGGGCCTATTGGCCCATACTGGGCAGTCCCGTTTACACCCAACCCCTATTGCTCATATGAGCATCCAACCTATGTTTGAAGCAATTCAGCTTATTCGAGTTAATGATGATATTTGGTAACTTGTTCCATTCATCCACTACTCTGTTTCCAATTTAGTGTTTACCTATTTCACGCCTAAATCTAAATTTGTCTAATTTAAAACCATTGTTACGAGTTCGCTCCTGGTTGGATAATTTGAGTACCTTTGTAATGTCCCCTTTGTTTAGCCCTGCCTTCCACTTATACACCTCTATCAGGTCGCACCTCGCTCTACGTCTCTCAAGGGAGTGCAAATTAAGATGCTTTAACCTGTCTCTATACTCAAGGTTCCTAATGCCCGGGATTAGTCTTGTCATTCTCCTCTGAATTCTTTCCAAGGATTCTATATCCACTCTGTAATACGGTGACCAGAACTGAACTGTGTAATCCAGGTGTGGTCTCACAAGAGCAAGATACAGTTTTAGGATGACCTCGCTAGTCTTGTAACTAACACTCCTTTGTATGAACCCAAGTACTTTATTAGCCTTGTTACGAGCAAAAACACATTGTTTACTTGGCTTAAGGTTCCTACTTATCATTACTCCTAAATCTCTCTCGCAGTCGGATTTCTCTATGGCATCGTTGTTCATCTGGTATCTCGTTTCCCTGTTTACATCTCCTATACTGAGTACTTTACATTTGTCCACGTTGAATTTCATCTGCCATTTTTCAGACCATTCGAAAAAATTTGTTTAGATCTTCCTGTAGTTTTGCAGAGTCCTCGTCAGATTTGATAACACGTCCTATTTTAGTGTCATCAGCAAATTTACTTATGTTGCTGTCTATGCCGATATCTATGTCGTTTATGTATATAATAAATAATAATGGTCAAAGTACCGAGCCTTGGGGAACTCCACTTGTGACGTTGCTCCAATGGGACTTAGTGCCGTTAATGCTCACTTGCTGTTTCCTGTCCTGTAACCACGCCCTAATCCATTTAAGGATGTCACCTTTGATGCCATGAGCTTCTACCTTTCTAATTAGTCTTTCGTGGGGGACTCTGTCGAAGGCTTTGCTAAAGTCGAGATATACCACATCATAATTGTGCCCCTCGTCCACCGATTCGAAAACTGATGAAAAGAATGTTAATAGATTAGTTAGGCAAGAACGTCCGCTTGTGAAGCCATGCTGGGAATCATTGATCAATCTGTGCTTCTCCAGGTGATTTCAAATAGAGTTTGAAATGATAGTTAATTATTCTTTCACCAGGAGGAACACACGTTCTCTTTTATAATGTAGCTGCCCTCTCATCTCTTTTATCCACTCTGCCCTTCGCTCACTTTCCCAGAGTTACAATATATTATCTTTCCCTAATTATCCTATCGCGGAGAACAAATTTTCACAATTCTCTTTCAATTACTGTAACTTATTCATCATCCTGTCGGTTTGTCATGTGACAGTACCAGAACATTCGAGTGTATTGTTTACATTTGTGGTCTTCACTGGTTGAAACAAACACTTTAAATATGTCATTATACCGTCCATAACTTTATATGGTAAAATTATGTCAGATACGATACATTTGCTAATTATTTAAACATCTACCCAAGAGTATGGTTTGTTTATTCTGACAAACCCTCACCATCACCTCAAGTATTACCGCTCCAGGTCAGACATACGACCAATGGAATATATAATATATTATGATTTACCTTCAAGGCATGAATACAATTTCAAACTTTTACTTCAAAGATAAAGATCATATATTTTTTTTCTTCTCACTAAGATAAAACTTATAGTAATGAATTCTGACCTCACTAGGGGAAAGGTCACGGCAGGGTTAGCTCCAGAGGGATAATTATCAGATATGGCCAGTGCTATGTGCGGTCTTGGGTATGAGAGTTTGTTGACCAAACTGGAGTGGTCTATTGAAGAATTGGTGAGGGCCACGTTGGAGAACCTGAAATTAAGGAAAGAGCTGGCGAAGTTAAAAGGAGAGGCTGGACGAGTAAAGCCAGTGTCTGACGAAAACTCAAGCGAGTGGAAAGTTGTGAGTAGTGGGAAGACAAAGCTGGTGGTGAAGAAGCACACCAAGGATACGACAACAACGACAACAACAGCTAAGTGTACCAACCAGTTCAGTCCCTTGATAGACGAATTGGACGTTAGTACAGTCAGGGACTCACAGGTAAGGTACATGGACAGGGACTTTTGTGGTAAAAACAAAAATAGGATGAGGGTGTGTTTGCCAGGAGCTGGGGTGGGGGATATAATTGACAGGATGGACAATATCTTGTCTGGTAATGGGAACAAACCCATTATCTGCCTCAGTGCAGGAGGCAATGATATTGGCCGGTGTAGGAGCGAGGAGCTTCTTGATAAGTTCAAGGCAGCCATAGAACGTATTAGGACTAAGGGAGGGATCCCTATCATATGCGGTGTCCTGCCTAGAAGGAGAGTTGGCAGTGAATGGTTGTCAAGGGCAGTTGGTGTCAATGACCGTCTTGACAGATATTGCAAGTCAATATCAGTCCCATTCATTGACAACTGGGACAACTTCTATGGCAGAAGGGACCTTTATGCTAGGGATGGGGTGCACCTGTCTAGGGATGGAGTAGCAACCCTGGCTGGGGCTCTAAAGGGGGCAGTTCAAAAGATATCGAAGTCTTTAAACAGCTAAGAGAACATATGGGCACGGGGGTGGAGGAGACTGCAGTGGGAGCGGGTAAACAAAGTGAAAGACTTCAGGGAAATAGTGTTAGGATTGATGACAAAACTAAATTAGACAGGGAGTTTAAAACTAAACGCGGTAAGGGGAGGACTCAGAACACGACTAACTTAAATGTATACTATGCGAACAGTAGAAGTATGAGAAACAAAATGGATGATATTAGGGCCTTGGTTTGTACCGAAAAAATCTATATAATTGCATTCACTGAAACATGGATCAACCTAGACACACGTGAGTTACCTGTCGAATACCAAATTGCAGGTTACAAATTATTCCATACAGATAGGCAGATTACGAAAGGAGGCGGAGTAGCAATCTATGTCAGGGATAATCTGAAGTGTGAAATAAATAAGGAAATAAAAACTGAGAGGAATACAGAAACAATTTGGATAGAATTAAGCGACGGTCGGGAAAAATTAATCACAGGAGTAATATATAGACCCCCCAATCTTGATAGCGTCAATGAGCGACTTATCTGGGATGAAATGCGCAGGGCTTCCATACACAACAAAGTCTGTATAGTAGGCGACTTTAACCTTGGCCAAATAGATTGGACTGACCTTACAGGTAACTCAGAATCACAGGATTTTCTCGAGACGATCCAGGACTGTTTCCTAAGTCAACATATAACCGAACCCACACGGGGTAATAATATACTGGACTTAGTTCTGTCGAACAGAGAAAACCTAATTAGCAATGTCGAGGTAGGGAACGAACTTGCAAACAGAGATCACAAAGAAATTCGATTCCAGTTAGATTTTCAGGGCAGACGTAAGGAAAATTCCACTAAAGTACCAGATTTCAGAAGGGCAAACTTTGACAGTTTAAAGAGGCAGCTGAGAGAGGAGGTGTCGCGCTTGGCCGTGAACCTGACAGATGACACGGACCTGATAACGAGATCTGAGATTGCCGAGTTCCACGACAATTTAAATAGTGAGTTACTTACTGCACAAAGGCAGAACATACCATACAAAAAACTCAGATCAGACAACAATGACCCTAAATGGATAAATAATTATTTAAAGAACATCATTGGCCAAAGAAAGGCTATAGGTAGAAGGATAAATTGTGGCGAAATTCACCTCCGGGACTATTATAGGGTATTGGCGAGTAGGGTTAAAACCGAGATAAGGAAAGCAAAGAGGAATAATGAGGTAAGGATAGCAAGGGAGGCGAAGACAAACCCCAAAGGATTCTACCAAATATATCAAACTAAAACACGAGAAAAGATTGGACCAATACGGTCAGACTCAGGCGAGCTCACTGATAACGACGGAGAAATGAGCAATAATTTGAATAAATATTTTTCAACAGTTTTCACCACCGAAAATTTAAACATGATACCAGAGGCACCGACTCTATTAAGAGATAGTGAAGAAAACAAATTAAGTGAGATAGTAGTGACTAGTAACGATGTTAGTAAGCAAATAGACAAACTAAAGCCTAATAAGTCACCTGGTCCCGATGAGATATTTGCCAGAGTATTAAAGGAATGTAAGGAAGAGCTTAGTATGCCCTTAGCAAAGTTGTTTAACATGTCATTAAAAACAGGTGTAGTACCAGAATCCTGGAGGATAGCGAATGTAATACCGATTTTCAAGATGGGGGATAGATCACTATCCTCTAACTACTGCCCAATCAGTCTAACATCAATAGTAGGCAAATTACTGGAAGCAATCATTTCAAACTCTATTCGAAATCACCTGGAGAAGCACAGATTGATCAATGATTCCCAGCATGGCTTCACAAGCGGACGTTCTTGCCTAACTAATCTATTAACATTCTTTTCATCAGTTTTCGAATAGGTGGACGAGGGGCACAATTATGATGTGGTATATCTCGACTTTAGCAAAGCCTTCGACAGAGTCCCCCACGAAAGACTAATTAGAAAGGTAGAAGCTCATGGCATCAAAGATGACATCCTTAAATGGATTTGGGCGTGGTTACAGGACAGGAAACAGCGAGTGAGCATTAACGGCACTAAGTCCCATTGGAGCAACGTCACAAGTGGAGTTCCCCAAGGCTCAGTACTTGGACCATTATTATTTATTATATACATAAACGACATAGATATCGGCATTGACAGCAACATAAGTAAATTTGCTGATGACACTAAAATAGGACGTTTTATCAAATCTGACGAGGACTCGGCAAAACTACAGGAAGATCTAAACAAATTTTTCGAATGGTCTGAAAAATGGCAGATGAAATTCAACGTGGACAAATGTAAAGTACTCAGTATAGGAGATGTAAACAGGGAAACCAGTTACCAGATGAACAACGATGCCATAGAGAAATCCGACAGCGAGAGAGATTTAGGAGTAATGATAAGTAGGAACCTTAAGCCAAGTAAACAATGTGTTTTTGCTCGTAACAAGGCTAATAAAGTGCTTGGGTTCATACAAAGGAGTGTTAGTTACAAGACTAGCGAGGTCATCCTAAAACTGTATCTTGCGCTTGTGAGACCACACCTGGATTACGCAGTTCAGTTCTGGTCACCGTATTACAGAATGGATATAGAATCATTGGAAAGAATTCAGAGGAGAATGACAAGACTAATCCCGGGCATTAGGAACCTTGAGTATAGAGACAGGTTAAAGCATCTTAATTTGTACTCCCTCGAGAGACGTAGAGCGAGGGGCGACCTGATAGAGGTGTATAAGTGGAAGTCAGGGCTAAACAAAGGGGACATTACAAAGGTACTCAAACTATCCAACCAGGAGCGAACTCGTAACAATGGTTTTAAATTAGACAAATTTAGATTTAGGAGCAAAATAGGTAAACACTGGTTTGGTAACAGAGTAGTGGATGAGAGGAACAAGTTACCAAATATCATCATTAACTGGAACACGCTGAATAGCTTCAAACATAGGTTGGATGCTTATATGAGCAATAGGGGTTGGGTGTAAATGGGACTGCCCAGTATGGGCCAATAGGCCCGCTGCAGTTTCCTCCATTCTTAGGTTCTTATGTTCTTATTAAACTGTCACTGGAGACCAGTGAGAGTGAGAATAATAATGACATATTTACTGTAATGACGTTTAATCAGCAATAGTCTTGTTGTGGTGAACTGGGAACTTGATTTCAGCACACATAAAGAAAATATATCATACTACAGAGACGGAGTTTGAAATTACTGTAAGGGGAAACACTTGACGTAATAACACGGCCATGAATGCATCCGAGACAACTTTAAACTTTTACAATTATCCGACAAGGAATGAGGTGTTTCAACAAACTCGTTGACCTGAGGTGGTTGGCTGGTGATACGGAGAGAGGAGAGCATTAGCTTTGAGGGTACAAGAAGGGTACAGTACAAGGTAAAGTTCAGAAGTGGGAAATATAGGAGAAGGTTGACAGCAGGTGGGCTATCCACCCTGAGGTGGCAGATTGGGACACTCACAAATTAAGGTATTCGTATATCTCAGATGACGTGTAGACAAATTCTTTATGTTATTATATATTTCACGTTGATCTGTGCTAATTACTATAATGAATGCAGCCTTTGACTAACCTTTATAATTAATTAATTAAAACAAAATGAATGACAAAGCTTTAATAATTAATCATAACTGTAATTCTAGTCAAGTACAACAAAAAAGATATAAAAGGCAAACTGGAAAGTTTGCCAATCGTCTGGCAGTGGTCATTAACACACCCAACCTCCCTGCCAGCCGCACGACCAGAAACTTAATTGATTGTACCAGAGCTTTAAAGTATACAATCATCTCTTCTGATTACTACTTACTCGCGTGACATCTAATAAGTCAACGAAATATCGTTAGAGTTCAGGTTTTATCCTCTTGTTAATTTTCAAGGCGGAGACGGACTGACAAAAGAGAGACGACTAAAATTCCTTTGCGGGAGCTTTTTTGGGGGGTGGGGGGGTTTGGGGAGGATAACATTGCTGTCATTAAGGTGCCAAGAAAAAAATAAATAAACCATGCCAATATAGAGCTTTCATAAATTTCCAACTTAAATACAAATTACAGAACAAAAAATAGTTTAGGACGTGAAACGCCTTACGAAACTTAAACGAAGGTTCTGTGAAAAGGTAAATAAGATAGCCTGCCGAGAGAATACAGAGGTCGCCTTTTGTTCTATAGATTGTCGTTGGTTCGAACCCATTGCACCCGTAGTTTACCAAACTGTAAATGGATACCTAACTTTGCAGTTGGAGAAGTGGTCGAATGCAGTGTTTCCGATAAAAAGGTTAGTCTATACAGTTTTCGGTATCTACATTACCTCTATTAGATCCACTTTTATTATGTGTGATGTGGAGGGAGGTTCTCGCTGAACACTCGTTCACTTGGGGAACAATAAGATGCAACCAGATTCATGTCATCAGTTTTGAGGATAAAGTTCCGCACCTCCAGCCATAACATATTTCTTACCACGATCCAAAGCAAATATTTTAAATATATTACTTACATTCACAAAAGTAATTGAATATCTGTTGTTGCACTGTATTTACTCTTCATATAAAATGAAGTATAGTTTTATCACTAAAACATCCCAGGACAATGAACCTGTGGTTAATTATTTTTCGATTACCGTCAGTAAAGATTAATAAGTTTCTACAGCATGCACATCTGAGTATCGTGTTAGTCGCGCCTCTGTATTGTACTAATATTACACAAGTTATCCATTTGGTGGCTTTATAAAATTGAGATTATATAACAAACTTAAGCAAAAGTTCTCTAGCGTAATTAACACACACACGACGTCCTGCGAATTTGTTTATCACAGCACAATTGATCGTTCGACATTCCTTGAAATATTGGTGTTTTGACGTTTTCTCTTATTCCGTTTTCATTCTTCTTTTGATTATTAATTGTTGCTAAAATCTTTAATCTAATATCACACTTTATTTTTTTTTAAACATTAAGTAAATCATATCCTAAGTGTTTATGATGGGAGTTTAGCATTTGTTTGAAAATATTAAAAATTATCTTGTAAGGCGAGCAAAAATAACGAGACAAAAAACTATGAATAATTACAGGTGAGTGAAAACAACAGGTGAGGGCAGCGCAGTTATTTATACGTATATAATTATTATACCACACGGATATATTAATTAATTTACATTACAACAAGAGCAAACATTATTATAAATAAAATACAATTCCAACAAGTTGAAACAAAACAAAGATCAAATTATTTATATCTTAACAGAAAAAAAAGTGTAAAATTCCCACTTACCCAATAATTTTTTAGTTATGCAACATAAAAAAAACATTACAGTGCAAGTTATTGTTTATTTGCTATTCAAATTTATTTCTAACTTCTAAAATTCATAAATGTAACAAAAAAAATCACACCTAAAGGGACATAATATAACTACTGTCTCAATACTGGACACCGACACCGTACACACAATATAAGCGTTACTGAGTAGTGTTGTGCTGTCCCCACCTGCTTACATCATCTAAAGGCGGCGGCAGGCACTTTCCTCCAAACATGTTTGGCAAACACGGACCTGCTACCAAAACAAATAGATGTTTTGCGTCACACTGACATGTTTTGTTGGCGCGTTTGCCCACAAAGAAATCAACAACAAAGCGTCTAGATGAGGTTCGCCATGGGTCGCGTTACTACATTTGAGGCCCTGCAGAATTGTACTATAGTTCTTCAATTGCTGAAGCAAGTGAGGTGTCTGTAAAAGACAATGGCACGTCGTGAAATTTCTTTAAAAGTGGCGGCGGCTGGCTGGTCCAAGACTTTGAATAACGATTTAATTATAGTCATATTTTAAATTATTATTGTTTCGAGATTTATTTAAATTTTTACTTGAATTATATGAAGCTCATTTGACCAATATTCCTCGTAAATCGTTGCCCATTTCTCGCAACAGAAGAGATCCTGCTGCTTGCTGGGCCGTTAGGCCAGCGGCCAGCAAAAACGGGCAACATGTTTGGAGGAAAGAGCCCAGCGTGCTGTCTTGTAAACACTGTACAGCATGATGTTTGTAGATACTCATGGACATTGTTAATATTGGTAATGGCCAAAAGGGACCTCTATTTTGATATATATATATATATATATATATATATATATATATATATATATATATATATATATATATATATATATATATATATATATATATATTACTATGTAGATCCAAAAAATGAAAACGAATAAGATACATGTAGTTGTCTTTGTTCAAGACATCTGAAATCTTGAACAAAGACGAAAAGCTAGTGCCTGTTGTTTCCCGTGATTTTATCAAGATATATATATATATATATATATATATATATATATATATATATATATATATATATATATATATATCAGCCCATATAGCACGTGGACTTCCATAATTATGTAGTAGGTAGTAGGCAGGTACCAGACAGGGAGGTACTACCGCCTGGGAAGATATTGGAAACAATGTATTGTCTAATGTTAAACCCTGCTGCCATATGGCACCACGAAAATTGTGACCAAGTCCCAGGTTGCTGATTTGACTTTCTGCGTCATTTACACACAATAAGGGTCTCAATTATTTCTCTTACTATTAACAACACAACAGACATTGAATTTCTCACTATTGATATTCTTTTCATTGTTTGTATTTATTCATGGCTATTTTATATTATTATTATTATTATTGTTACTATTATTATTATTATTATTTTACTATTATTATTATTATTATTATTATTATTATTATTATTATTATTATTAGGATTCATATTAATTTTTATTAATTTTATTATTATTTTATTTTCGCCCCCAGCTCAGGCTTGATGGGTCACAAATGACCTGTGCCCGGGTTGACTAATGCCCGTAAAAAATACTGTCGCTTATCACTTGATTTATTTTTATTTTATTATTATTATTATTATTATTATTATTATTATATTATTATTATTATTATTATTATTATTATTATTATTATTATTATTATTATTTTATTTTATTTTTATTTTATTATTTTTATTTTTATTTTATTTTATTATTATTATTATTATTATTATTATTATTATTATTATTATTATTATTATTATTATTATTATTATTATTATTATTATTATTATTATTATTATTATCATTATCATTATTATTTGTATTTTTATTTTTATTTTTATTATCATTATTATTAGTGTTATTATTATCGTCATTATTATTTTATTATTTTATTTTCAATATTTGTATTTTTTATAAATTTTATTTATGAATTATTATTATTATTATTATTATTATTATTATTATTATTATTATTATTATTATTATTATTATTATTATTACATTTTGGTCCCCCAGGCCCCGATGTGGGTCAGTGACCTGTCCCCTGGTGGGCTAATCCCCGTAAAAAAAATTAATTATATATATATATATATATATATATATATATATATATATATATATATATATATATATATATATATATATATATATATATATATATATATATATATATATATATATATATATATACTGTATATATTCCTCACTAGTGGGGAATCAATCCCTGGACCTCTGCGTGTGAACAGGGATCGCTACCACCGCGTCACAAGGACAACAAAGGCAAAATATATCACTGTACCCTGTAGGTGCGCGTGGTCCATGTATATACTGATAACCACATAGGAAACAAGAAAACACGAAGATCCTAAATGCCATCTCTTGAAGGAAATGTTAGAAGCAACCCGAAGTTTGAACAATACTTAACTGGGTAGTATGGCGGTAAAATTAACTAATTCAATATGATAAATTAATTTTATTGGAATTAGTTAATTTGACCTCCACATCACCCCGTTAAGTACTGCACTGCGGTGTCCCTCAGGACTCATTTAGTTTCAAACTCGGGTTGAAACATGACGACCCTCTTCAAGGGAAGATGTTGTTTAATAATACGGACTGCGAGTTTTCGTATACCTCACATCTTCAGGGGTGAGTACTGTACTGTACTCAAAGTGTTTCCGTCGGAAATTTACAGTTTTAGAGTTAATTTCACTTAGGAAAGTATAAAATCGCGAGGTTATTTATTCTTTACTTCTTACTCAGCTGAAATGTTATGCCACGTAGTACTTGTGTTCATGTGCTTACTCGCGGTTTCGTCGGAAATTTCTATTTTTCAAGTACACTTTTTTATATATTTAAACTTTAGTTCTTTAAGTTTCTTTGTTTATTGTTTTATTTTGTCTTGTTGGGTTAGGTTAAGTTTACTCACATGAGGGTCCAGGGAGGTGGACGAGGTAACACGTGGTGTTGGGGCGGATCCAGGAATATCAAAAAGGGGGTCCAAGAAGTTGTGGGTGGGGGAACATGGAGAGCACAGCGGGCCCACCCACCTATTTTTTTAGGAGGGGGGGGGGGGCAATGTAAGGCCTTCAACGTCGTTTCTTGTGTCGTCATTATCACTAACTTATGGGATAACTATGATACCACCAGACTTACTTTACACAAATTTTCAAAATCATCATGAAAAAAACGTACGATTGTATCACAAATAATTATAACTTGTCACACGAACAAACGTCCACCACCCACCCACACATCAAAATTACTAAAACAAATATAAGGAACAATTATGGCAACACTAAGTAGATCAGCTTTGTGATTGGCAGAGGCCTTTTTTGTCCCGCTGGAAAATGACAAACTGGCAACTATTTTGTCAGTGCTCACACTTTAAACAAGCAGTGATGGACTAGATGAATTGAAGAGATTGAGCTACTTTTAATTTATAAATCTTGACAGCCAGTGTACACTCTTTAGTAGTTACACACTTTAGTAGTTATGAATAACTCACTGCAGAATACTCTTTTTCTCATCGCTGCAGTACGTAAAAAAAGAACTTATTTACTTTACAGTAAAATTAAAATATACCTAGCTCAACTGTCCAGTGGATAGTGTTCGCCTCCTGTTCAGCGGTCGGTGGTTCGATATCCAGGTGCTCTTAATTCACTCAGCTGTAAATGGATACTTATGTTTACAATTTGAGGAAGTAAATGCAGTACCGGCATGTTGCCTCCTTGTGTACAGTAGGCTTAGTATAGAATGTTGTATCCATACTCCTTAAGCCCCGGGTGACGTTCCAGAACGTCCGCCTATTTTCCCGCCATATATTTCTTATTTTCTTTTCTTTATTATTTTTGGAAAAGTTGATTTTTTTCTAGATTTAACCCAGCGGAGGGTACTGCCAGCAGCAGCCTAACCCGGGGCTTGACTGTGATCCTGCTTTTTTTATATATAAAGAAATATACAGTAAAGTTAGAGTTAGGAGATAGACTTTCGATATGTTGCAAATGGCAGCAGGTCGGTTAATTAATTCGTATGAACAGATTTGGAATATAGTTTATTATTACTTAATTTACATTATCTCATCCCATTTCAGGTAAACATGATATTGTTACAACACCCAAGGATATCATTAACTGTAAACATTAGTTAAAACGTTCCTAAGTCAGTTAGCAATATTTCAGAGACAAAATTTATATAAACCAAAACCATTTTTTTTAATGACGCTATGATTCACTGGCCAAAATGTGCTAGAAATTTATATATTACAGTTATGAATAAACACTGTAGCATGCATGAACTGGAATTTCGACAATCAAGTGCTCTGTTTACTTGGTGATTTCCTGAATAATAATAATAATAATAATAATAATAATAATAATAATAATAATAATAATAATAATAATAATAATAATAATAATAATAATAATAATAATGATAAAATTCTACACATAAACAGCAATGAAATGAAGAATTAGCACCTTAACCTACTCTAGCCTAGGTTAGATTAAGTTAAGTTAGTTTAGACTATTAATGATAACTGGACTAGATAATTCACATTATACATCAAGCACGGCAAAAATAAATAAGTATAACATTATTTCTATATAAAGCTAAACGGGATTTGGTGTTTGTTAAATTTCTCCCATGTTTGTTGTTACCAGCTAAACCATGTGGACACAGCTCTTGGTATATAGATCAGGACACACACACACACACACACACACACACACACACACACACACACACACAGACATCGTATAGGCACTGGAAATCATAAGCATATATTTGACTAGCAAACAATAATATCCGAAATATTTTATTGATAATTATTAAAGTCATTTTCGGTCTGTTTACTGAGAGTACACATTGGTCTATCAGTTATAAATTCTGATTCAAAACTCCATGTCAACTTGTTAGGTCTCCCTAGTCATTAACTCTGTTTCTCAACCGAAGACTGCCTCCTGGAGACAAGTGAGGCGTGATATACACTTTCTCAATTATCCAAACATAGGTCCAAACACAGATATTTTCCCTCATCTACCGTACTGTGTGTTTACGCTTCCCACATTCGAGGCACAGTTTCTTATCCGAGTTCAGGAGGGGTAAACTTGCCGAGGTTGTCCTTGTTCTATTAGATGAAGTTGCATTAAAGACAATTATTGTATAAGTGAGGTACTGTATATATTCTCCGCATACGAACACACACATTATATTTACTTCCTGTCTTCTGTACCATCTCGTTATATAATCCTTCTAACACTGGCCCTTACACACTGAGTTTAGGTCAAGTTTGGGTTAGTTAGATTAAGGTTAAGTTTAAATTAGGTTATGATTAAGATAGGTTCAAGTTTGGTTAAGGTTACGTAAGGCAAATTTTAAGTTTTCTCTAGTTTAGCTTACAGTAAATGCTCGTCAACTTAACCTACTGTGAGTACTCGACAGCTTAATCAACTACAAGTACTCACTAGTTTAGCCTACTATAATTACTCGCCAGCTTACCCCACTATAAATACTCGCCAGCTTAGCTCACTATAAGTATTCCCCAGCTTAGCCTACTATAAGTACTTTTCAGCTTAATCTTCTGTAAGTATTCGCCAGCTTAACCTATTGTAAATACTCGCCATCTTAATCTACTGTGAATACTCGTCAGCATAACCAATTAAGTCCTAGCCAGCTTAACCTAATAAGTACTCGCCAGCTTAACCTACTAGTACTCGCCAGCTTAACCTACAAAATACTCGCCATTTTAACCTACTAAGTACCCGCGAACTTAACCTACTAAATACTCGCCAGCTTAACCTACTAACTACTCGCCAGCTTAATCTACTAAGTACTTGCCTGTTTAACCTCCTTTGTACTCGCTAACTTAACCTACTAAGTACTCGCCAGCTTAACCTACTAAATATTCGCCAGCTTAACCTACTAAGTACTTGCCAGCTTATCCTACTAAGTACTAGCCAGCTTAACCTCCTTAGTACTTGCCAACTTAACCTATTAATTACTCGCCAGCTTATCCTAGTCACAATAAACCTAAACTAAATTCTAGCCAGCTTACACTGTTCCTCCCACTTCTACCGCATATGTAAACCAGCACAAACATAAACCAGCACAAATGTTAACCAGCACAAATGTTAACCAGCACAAACATAAACCGGCACAAATGTTAACCAGCACAAACATAAACCAGCACAAATGTTAACCAGCACAAACATAAACTAGCACAAATGTTAACCAGCACAAATGTTAACCAGCACAAATGTTAACCAGCACAAATGTTAACCAGCACAAATGTTAACCAGCACAAATGTTAACCAGCACAAATGTTAATGTTAACCAGCACAAATGTTAACCAGCACAAATGTTAGCACCAGCACAAAATGTTAACCAGCACAAGTACCAGCACAAAACATAAACCAGCACAAATGTTAACCAGCACAAATGTTAACTGAAGCAGTTAGCCAGCACAAAATGTTAACCAGCACAAACATAAGCCAGCACAAATGTTAACCAGCACAAAGCACAAATGTTAAAGCACAGCACAAATGTTAACCAGCACAAATGTTAACCAGCACAAATGTTAACTGGCACAAATAAACCAACAAATGTTAACCAGCACAAATGTTAACCGCACAAATGTTAACCAGCACAACATAAACCAGCACAAATTAGCAGCTACAGCACAAACATAAACAGCACAAATGTTAACCAGCACAAATGTTAACCAGCAAAAGTAAACCAGCACAAATAACCAGCACAAATGTTAACCAGCACAAATGTTAACACAAATGTTAACCAGCACAAAACATAAACCAGCACAAACATAAACCAGCACAAATGTTAACCAGCACAAACAAAAACTAGCACAAATGTTAACCAGCACAAAATCCAGCACAAATGTTAACCAGCACAAATGTTAGCCAGCACAAATGTGTTAACCAGCACAAATGTAACCAGCACAAATATAAACCAGCACAAATGTAACCAGCACAAATAAGCACAATGTTAACACAAATGTTAACCAGCACAAATATAAACCAGCACAATGTTAACCAGCACAAATGTGTTAACCAGCACAAATGTTAACCAGCTGTTAACCAGCACAAATGTTAACCAGCACAAACCAGCACACCAGCACAAATGTTAACCAGCACAAATGTTAACCAGCACAAACAGCAAATGTTAACACAAGGCACAAAAACAGCAATTAAACCAGCACAAACATAAACCAGCACAAATGTTAACCAGCACAAACATAAACTAGCACAAATGTTAACCAACACAAATGTTAACCAGCACAAATGTTAACCAGCACAAATGTTAACCAGCACAAACATAAACCAGCACAAATGTTAACCAGCACAAATGTTAACCAGCACAAATGTTAACCAGCACAAATGTTAACCAGCACAAATGTTAACCAGCACAAATGTTAACCAGCACAAATATTAACCAGCACAAACATAAACCAGCACAAATGTTAACCAGCACAAATGTTAACCAGCACAAATGTTAAACCAGCACAAACATAAACCAAATACACCAGCACATGTTAACCAGCACAAACATAAACAGCAAATGTTAATGTTGAACCAGCACAAATGTTAACCAGCACAAACATAAACCAGCACAAATGTTAACCAGCACAACAGCACCAGCACAAATGTTAACCAGCACAAATGTTACAGCACAAATGTTAACCAGCACAAATGTTAACCAGCACAAATATTAACCAGCACAAACATAAACCAGCACAAATGTTAACCAGCACAAATGTTAACCAGCACAAATATAAACCAAATCGAACGCCAACCAGAGACAAATTCACAGGAGTAAAAAAAAATAAAATAAAAAAAATTCAAGAGATGAAAACCTCAGGACTTCAAAACTAAACTGGTAAGGCGAAGGAAAGACATGACGCCCCAATGTGTGGATCCTGACAGCACATCAGACTGGTTGATTTCATTCATTATTTTTATATAATTTTATAAGTCGCCATGGTAGCATGAAGTAGGCAGCTATCAAACAGGGAGGTACTATCGCCTGGTAAGATATTGGAAGCATAATGTGTTGTCTAATGGTAGACGCTACTGCCATATGGCACAACAAAAATTGTGACCAAGTTCCAGGTTGCTCATTTGACTTTCTGCCTCATTTTCATACAATTGCAGGGTCTCAATTCTCTCACTTTGATAACACAACATACATATATCATTTCTCACTTGTGATTTTTTTTATTGATTTATGGCTCTTTGGTATTTTTTTTTAATTTTTAATATTTTTTATTACTTAGTATTATTAATATTTTATTATTATTATTATTATTATTATTATTATTATTATTATTATTATTATTATTATTATTATTATTATTATTATTATTATTATTATTATTATTATTATTATTATTATTGTTAGTTTATTATATTTTTCGCCCCCCAGGCCTTGATGTGGGTCATAAAATTGCCTGTGCCTGGGTGGGTTAATGCCCGTAAAAAAACAAAAAACAAAAAAAAAGTTGAGAGGGATGATAATACAAACCATCATTAATAGACAATGCAAATTCTACGGCACAGTCGCGAACAAAAATTGGCAGAAACAGACCTGAAGGCTATTATGGGGAGTGTTTCTCTGAACTCTGAGTTTGAAACGTCGTACACAAGTTGTTTTGTTTACCTACAGATGGGGCGTTTCTTTCGATAGTTTTGTGTGTGTGTGTGTGTGTGTGTGTGTGTGTCCTTTCTGACACGGGTAACCACCTTCACAATCGCCGCACCGCAGCAATATCTCAGTCGGGAAACATTTTTTGTTCTTGCCCGGACCACCAGGGGGTCCGTAGTCAGTAGTAATACCAAGGTGCAGAATCTTGGGACCCATGTAATTATGTACACAGTTTCAGGTCTCTAACTGCTTCCGTATTTTCTCGCATATCCCGAGACAATAAAGCCCACTTGAGTAATTGTAACCGATATGATCTACTCTGTTGTATATCCGTCCACATACATACGTGCACGCGTAAACCTATTTACATGCACACACACACACACACACACACACATGCACCAAAAATTATTCAAGAAGCACGCCAGCTATTGGTAAACAGAGCAACTTGTGTATGAAGCATCAGACTCAAAAGTTCACTCAATATCCATATACCTCCAGGTCTGTGTCTGCTAACTTTTGTCCGCTACTGTTCTTAATTAAGGAACTCATTTCTAATTATGAATTCATGTCTATCTATCTATCTATCTATCTATAAATCTATCTTTAGACTTCAACATCCGTTAAACATAATCAAACGATTAAGATAATCTCACAATGTAATGAGAAAAATGCCAACAACCTAATTTGAAAATACCGTAAATCCATGTCAGAAAATCAACTTGGTAATTCAATAATGTAAAACACACGAAGAACACATATGGCATACTGACTCCACTATTAGTGTTACCCAACACAAATCATTGGGATACAACTCTCTGAAGTAAACTCGGTGACATGATGAAGTCTTAGTTGGCCAAGCAAGGTGAATTTATTTTGTCAGTAATCTTAAGGTCACAGAATGTTTATGTATTTATGTATAATTGTAGTTATGTCTATACTTGCAGTATGTATTCATTTATGGGTGTATGTTTGCAAAGTTGCATTCATGTATGTGTGCGTGCATGTTTGTACAAGTCAATTACATTTACTGAACGCAATGTACAATACAAAAAAAAAAACTAGAGGTACAGACCATATCTGCATTAGACTCCTTCAACGTCAACCCCGTCTTCGAATGAAAATTTTTTTTTATATAAAGGGAAATAAACATGCTCAAAACTTTGCCGTAATTTCGTCACCCCTCAAGTCTTCAGTAAAATGAAAATTGACAATTACCTTTTTGCCGTAATTTCTGATCCTAACTCCAGAGTCTTTCATTCATATCGCGACCTCGTTTTTTACACCGTGGTTGGTTGATATTCATGAACTTACAGGGAAATCTCGCAAGGCTCTGGATAAAAGGATTTCTTGTTTGGATTCTGTAAATCTACTTCAGGAGCTTTATTGACTCCTTTTTAAAATTCCATTTGATCAGCGTTCAAGATTTGCTGATTTTCCCGCTTGAAGTGAAGTGAAATAATGACGAAACACTGTGCAATGTTCACATTGATCACTGTCGTCAGTTGTTGTCACCGAGTTTGAGGCAATACTACCAACGTCAATACGGGGAAGACACCACCCCTCCATCACCTGAGGAAATGTTATCACAAAGTCAAGTTAAAATACCAACATAACCCAAGAGATAAATATTTAGATGATATAAGAGTAAGATCTGGTCATTGAAGGAATATACGAGTATATCCCTACTGGTAGTAACACTTCACCAGCATTAGTAACACTGGGTCGAGTAGCCTTAGGGCAATTTGTCTGAGCAAGAGGAAGCTATTTTATGGACGCTCATTTGCACCCGTTCGTAGGTTCTATTTTTCCCTTGATTCATTAGTACTCAGCATATAATGTGAAGCCTATTAACAAAATGCAGAAACATCGCCATTTCTTTGCAGGTGACTGAACGACAAAAATGTGACGAAGATTATTGGAACGAAATCTTTTGAAAGATGGCGAGGAGCCACTTCCTGTGTTCGGCAGGTGACATTAGCAGGGGAAAATCGGAACTCGGGCTCCCAAGTTGAAGAAGAGGAGAAGGGGAAGAGGAGAAGGTAGGAAGTTGCAACCCTAAAGAAAAATCAGTGTTATAATTTTACTATATTATGTATATGCACAGCAATATCATTTAAAATGTCTATTGTTAAAAAAAAAAAAAAAGTAACCTAGTGGAGCTTCATGAACCCCATAGATGATCCCTATGGAACTTACCTAAATCAAGCAAAGGTGACCAAGGGAGGCATAACCCCCAGGAGAGTTACCAATGGAGAGAAACCGAGAGTAAGTTATTCCAAAAGAAAAACTTCCATACAAAAAAACAAAAGTACCCCATGAGAAAGTTAGCCAAGGGAAGATGACCAAGGAGAGAGTACCATTCCTTGGAGGTTCCCAGAGAGAAGTGGGAATGGGAGGTTGGTCACAGGGGAGCGACGGCCATTAGGAGGAAAACATTAGAGAGGACACGGGGATGGAAGATACGTTACAGATAGGAAGAAATGGAAGAGACGACAAAGATAAGGGAATGGATGGATAGACGGATGGATGGATGGACGGAGGAGACTTAAGAGATAGCTGAATGAAAAGAAAAAATTAAATGATAGGAAGAATGAAGGAGATAATGGAGATAATAGGAATGGGAATACATTATGGAGATAGGAGGAAGTGGAGGAGACGACAGAGATAAGGAAAAAGAGGAATATTTAGAGATAGATGAAATGGAGGAAAAACGCGAGAGACAGGTACAAGAAGGAACTCAGGAGGTAATGGAAGGGAACACATGGGAGAGAAACGAGAAATAAAAGATATATACCAGAATGAGAATAATGCAAGAAGCCTCAAAGGAGATGATTAAGGGGGATGATGAGGATGATGAGGATGAAGGGGATGATGAGGATGAAGAGGATGATGAGGATGAAGGGGATGATAAGGATGAAGAGGATGATGGGGATGAAGGAGATGATGAGGATGATGGGGATGAAGGAGATGATGAGGATGATGGGTATGAAGGGGGTGATGTGGATGAAGAGGATGGTGGGGATGAAAAGAATGAAGGGGAAGAAGAGGGTGTAGGGGATGATGAGGATGAAGGGAATGAAGAGGATGATGAGGATGAAGGGAATGCTGAGGATGATTACGTTGATGGGAATTATGAGGATGAAGAGTACGATAAGTATGAATGGGATGATATGGATGAAGAGGATGAAGGGGTGAAGAGGATGAAGGGGATGATGTGGATGAATGGGATGATGTGGATGAAGGACAGGATAGGCTCGGATGGATAGAAAATGAGTAATAGAGGAATACTGACGGTGCAAGAGGATGTCAAGAGCCTAACGGTAGGGTGTATTAATGCTTGAAAAGGTAGAAGTATATTTACCTCTAACACAACATTAACCTTCAAATAGTCTGGTTAATACTTCTGAGCCTAAGCTGTTACCTTAACACGTAAGTTTCATTACCCTCAAATTGTTTTTTTTTTCATAATCAACAACTAACCTCTCCACAAAATATCATCAAAATTGGTCCCCCGCCTGGCGAGTCTGTAGTGCCAAGTTCTCCCTTTCAATTCTTTGACATTAAAATTCAACAAATTTCTTCAAAAAATAAAATGAAGTTAATTTATTTTTGGTCACTAACTAAACCATCTCGGTGTTAAGACTGACCTTTCCGTTATTCAGAATTCAAACACAAAATCAGGTAACACAAGTAAAACGAAAAAAAAACCGATAACCTTTGGTTCCTGAGGGCAATATTTCATCTTAATAAACTAGAATAGATAATTGATGACGTTCACGAAATCAAGATCAATAATTATTCTTACCTTGAACACCATTATAAGGTTTTCATCACTACCCCACAATTCTGATGGTCTGTATTATGGCGAGGTGATTTACCGTGCAGTCCATGAACTGTGAACGACACGAGTGACTGGTCATGAGTGTGTGTCAGTCTTCTGCCTGCCTGCCTGGCCGTTCATACAAGATCACCTAAGAGTCGTCCCGTCACGGGTGAGCCCCTGACGTGCTTGAGAGAGGGATGAGTGCCACTAGTGGCAGACACTACACGTCAGCCAGTGCCAATACATCTGATATGCCTTCACCCTAATGATCAGTCCTGTAGTTAAACTCAAGGACTCGCTCACTCTGTCTGTCTCTCTTTCTGTCCATATGTGAATGTGTATTTTCTCTCATAAGAGTGTGCTCACAAGTGTGAAGTGCGTCAGATACAATTAGGAGGTTATATGTTAATGGGTTACTGGAAGTACTACACATGTGATTACGTGTGCACCCATAGCCAGTATACACCTGTGCATTCACATAAGTATGTATACATCACACACGTTTGTCCACATCAACAAAGAACCTCCAGTGTGTGTTTTCAAATTTATATGAAATGTCATGTGCATGCCTTTACATTAAGCGCTCTTCATGTGTGTGTGTGTGTGTGTGTGTGTGATCAAGCATCAGACAACATAAGTGTAGAATAGTATGGTTAAGACCAACGATCCACACGTGCTCGTCTGTAGTTAATCTCGTAAAGAAGTAAACCAATTTATACAAAGGTTTAGCGTCCTCCTTTATTTGTTTTATTCACATAAATCACACCATCTATTTTATTATCTATATTTATTCTTTTCGACAAAAGATATCCTTCCTGTTTTATTTCCTTTACTGTGTTTATGTAAGTTATACCGTCTATCTTGTAGTGTTGGATAGTTAATGTCAGCGTCTGCTTCTCTGTAACTCGACAACTAAAATATACATCTGAGAGATAATCACCGACATCACCTTAGCGGGCCACTTGTAGTAAGGAGACTAAATGAAGGAATGTGATGGCCGACCGGTTATGGGGTAGACAAGGACACATGTAAATAATTAAGACGTATACAGCACTGGTGTCTCAGGTGTTGGGTCTAATAAATAGCATGCTCGACACCTGCCTTGAGAGCGTTATTAGTTACGTAATATAAATAATAATCACTAAATGAAAAACAGCACAGGGGAACCAATCGTGGAAAGGTGTGTCACTTACTGAAAACAAAAATGGAACAAGGATAAAAATAACGTTTATTATTATTTTTAAATGAAATGACGATGATATGAAAGCGATATTAAAGAAAAAGTTATGAGAGAATTACCTGACGCAAGAAAAAAAAAGATTTAGCCGACAATCACGAGATCTAGACAAACACTCCTTAAGAAAGTTTTCAAAATCACACAAAAACAAAAGCAATGCTAAATCTTATGACAAAACATGACGAAAAAAGAAAGGCGATAATAAGTGGAGAAAACTCCACAAAAGACAAAGTGTAACAAAGATAATTTTACAAAAGTTAAAACTATAAGCAGTCGAAGTAAACTTTTTAGTGTGCAGATAGTCTTCCCTCACTCTATCTTAATATAATTAATTCAAAATTTTTACCTGCGCTACGCTCATCTGAGATCCATTTATCGATAATCTTTGCAAAAACCGACCTCATTATGGTAGCACCAGAGAGATGGCTGTTGGCTGTCTTAACGACAGGGTAGGTGGCTGTCTTAAGTGTGGGGGAAGGTACAGTAGCTATCTTAATTGTGAGGGCAGATGTTTATCTTAAGTGTGTGGGAAGGTGGCTGTCTTAAGTGTGAGGGAAGGTGGCTGTCTTAAGTGTGGGGGAAGGTATAGTAGCTATCTTAATTGTAAGGGCACATGTTTATCTTTAGTGTGTGGGAAGTTTAGTTGTCTTAAGTGCGAGGGAAGGTAGCTGTCTTAAGTGTGGAGGAAGTTAGCTGTCTTAAGTGTGAAGGAAGGTGGCTGTCTTAAGTGTGGGGGAAGGTATAGTAGCTATCTTAATTGTGAGGGCAGATGTCTATCTTAAGTGTGTGGGAAGGTGGCTATCTTAAGTGTGAGGGAAGGTGGCTGTCTTAAGTGTGGGGAAAGGGATAGTAGCTATCTTAATTGTGAGGGCAGATGTCTATCTTAAGTGTGTGGGAAGGTGGCTATCTTAAGTGTGAGGGAAGGTGGCTGTCTTAAGTGTGGGGAAAGGTATAGTAGCTATCTTAATTGCGAGGGCACATGTTTATCTTAAGTGTGTGGGAAGTTTAGTTGTCTTAAATGTGAAAGCAGGTGTCTGTCTTAAGTGTGAGGGAAGTTAGCTGTCTTAAGTGTGAGAGCAGGTGTCTGTCTTAAGTGTGAGGGAAGTTAGCTGTCTTAAGTGTGAGGGAAGTTAGCTGTCTTAAGTGTGAGAGCAGGTGTCTGTCTTAAGTGTGAGGGAAGTTAGCTGTCTTAAGTGTGAGGGAAGTTAGCTGTCTTAAGTGTGAGAGCAGGTGTCTGTCTTAAGTATGAGGAAGTTAGCTGTCTTAAGGTAGGAAGTTAGCTGGTCTGGCAGAGAGCATATGTCTGTCTTAAGTGTGAGGGAAGTTAGCTGTCTTAAGTGTGAGGAAGAATTGTCTTAAGGTGAGGGAAGTTAGTTGTCTTAAGGTAGAGCTGGTATTGTCTTAAATGTGAGAGCAGATGTCTGTCTTAAGTGTGGAGGGAAGTTAGCTGTCTTAAGTGTGAGAGAGCAGGTGTCTGTCTTAAGTGTGAGGAGTTAGCTGTCTTAAGTTGAGAGGGTTGCTGTCTTAAGTGTGAGAGCAGGTGTCTGTCTTAAGATGAGGAAGTTAGCTGTCTTTGAGGAAGGCTGTCTTAAGTGTGAGAGCAGGTGTCTGTCTTAAGTGTGAGGGAAGTTAGCTGTCTTAAGTGTGAGAGCAGGTGTCTGTCGAGGGAAGGTATTGTCTAAGTGTGGAGAAGTAAGCTGTCTTAAGGTGAAGGAAGGGTTGTCTTGGTGTGAGAGCAGGTGTCTGTCTTAAGTGTGAGGGAAGTTAGCTGTCTTAAGTGTGAGAGCAGGTGTCTGTCTTAAGTGTGAGGGAAGGTGGCTGTCTTAAGTGTGAAGGAAGATGGCTGTCTTAAGTGTGAGAGCAGGTGTCTGTCTTGAGTGTGAGGGAAGTTAGCTGTCTTAAGTGTGAGGGAAGGTAGTTGTCTTAAGTGTGAGAGCAGGTGTCTGTCTTAAGTGTGAGGGAAGTTAGCTGTCTTAAGTGTGAGGGAAGGTAGTTGTCTAAAGTGTGAGGGAAGGTAGTTGTCTTAAGTGTGAGAGCAGGTGTCTGTCTTAAGTGTGAGGGAAGGTGGCTGTCTTAAGTGTGGGGGAAGCTTAGTTGTCTTAAGTGTGAGAGCAGGTGTCTGTCTTAATTGTGAGGGAAGGTAGCTGCCTTAAGTGTGTGGGATGGTGGCTGTCTTAAGTGTGTAGTAAGGTTTCTGATGTAAGTGTGAGGGCAGGTGGCTTTCTTATGTGTGAGGTCAGGTGGTTGTTTTAAGTATGAAGGCAGATGGTTTTCTTTAATGTGAGAGCAGTTGGCTGTTTTAACCCCATGTGTAAGATGACACCATACTCATGAGGTCAACCTTCGTACTCAAGGTGGTCAAGCCATCGTACTCAGGGATCAAGTCATCGTAATCTAGAGGTTAAGCCATCGTACTCAAGGGGTCAAGCCATCGTATTCAGGGGTCAAGCCATCGTACTCAGGGGTCAAGCCATCGCACTCAAGGGGGTCAAGCCATCGTATTCAAGAGCATAATAGTATTTACACCACGTTCGGTACCTTTTCTACGCCTCAAAACTCTTCTTAAATAAACAATAAATTCCAATAATTTTCGTTAATAAAATAATAATAAGAAATATCTGGAATCAGAATCATCAATTTGGTGGAGGAAGTCAGTAGACCCACAGATATGTCAATAATTATCTCTTAGTAGGAAATAATAATTAAACTTGCCGTTTACTGTTGGGTGTAACAAGAGGCGGGGGAGATAAGTTGTACAGATGCAAGACATGACTGCGTCGAACCGTCAAATTTTGTTCCCTCCTTCATCTTGTCCAACTTTTTTAACAAGTCTGGAAAATTTTAAACTTAGAAGCCCTCGCTCCCTCAAGACACAGCAGTTGTTAAAAAGTTCTAATAAGGAAATGTATATTGTGAAAATGTAAGAGAGAGAAAGAAAGAGAGATGGAGGGAGGGAGGGAGGTTAGGAGGGTTGTGTTAACATTTTGTACTTCAGGACGTTAAGGAAGAGAAGAGTGAGGTGCAGAGCTCTATGCTGGAAGTTCTTTTAACATAATCCATTGCAATATATCTGTATCAATATAAAAACTTAATTACTCACTCCCACAATCGGAATATTTGTCTTATTATTATTATTATTATTATTATTATTATTATTATTATTATTATTATTATTATTATTATTATTATTATTATTATTATTATTATTATTATTATTATTATTATTATTATTATTATTATTATTAGTAGTAGTAGTAGTAGTAGTAGTAGTAGTATTTGTACAGACCCCACAGAAAATATCGTTACTTTTTCCGTCTATACAATTTGAAACAGTGGACGAAATGCTTTGATATATTCTTCAGTGCATCATTTGATGTTGGTACGCTCTCATACTAGTAACAAATGCAGAAAGGGTAGCTTTTGAATCTCTAGATATTTCAATACTCCTTGCATCTCCACTTTGTCAGTTCTCTACACGAAAATGTTGCCAGGTAATTTGATTCGCACAGTAAATAACGGTGTATACCAGTAACATCACCACCAGTCAAGTAACAACATCAACTCCTTTTTATCATTAATTATTTCTACTGTACTGTCCGTTTTATTGTATTTCTCGTCACTAGTCAATATATTCGCCTCTGGTATCACCGGTGATCCTTTCCTGTCGCAACAGTCAATTAAATACGACTCAGACTCTTTGTTTATGCAACTGTCCTTCACCTCCCCATTCCACAAATAGTATTCATCTCTCCCACATTCCCTTTTCCTCTACTCTTCCACAACACCGTATCTAAAATTCTCCCACATCTCCTTAACTCCTACTTAACTTCCCTCAACTTCTAAACTTCCATTCTAAAAGTTATTCAGCCCTGTCTTCACCGCCTCTGTGTATATTTTACGTGTCTCCTCGTTTACTAATGTCTCGTTTCCAAACTGTCTTTTATTTTTTTTTTCTGTGACGTTCACCAAGTGTCGTGTGGAAGATGGCGGTCTGACACTGCTTGTCAAAACATCTTTGAACTCTTGCCGCTGACACCTATTTTTTTTTTACTTCTCTAACTCACTCTCTTTCACATACAAACACCCACAAACAAATAAACATACACACACACACACACACACACACACACACACGCACACACACACACACACCATCTGTGAGGGAATTACTACACCACGTCAGGTCCCTCATAACACCATGGTAGGGAGTTACTACACTACGTGTTTACTGTTCAATACCTACATTAATCTGTATGTTCACTGTGTGTTCCTTTACCTTTATATAAACATTTCCCCACTGTAGCACAAACACACAGACTTTTAAAAGCCGACTAGCTCCAAAACATATAATCTCCTATTACCCTCAGTCTCAGACAGACAAACAGACAGACACATATACACATAAATATTTATGTCTATTTATTGATATCTTTATCTTCGTGTATGCGTATAGTAAGTGTTGTATAACTTAATGACTGTATGTGGCAGAATGGAAAATAGCCTGCAAATGTGGGCGTGGTACTGTGTGTTTACGCCTCTCATTGCTAGTTTGTTAATCAAAGAGAGTAGGGACGAGAGAGAGAGAGAGAGAGAGAGAGAGAGAGAGAGAGAGAGAGAGAGAGAGAGAGAGAGAGAGAGAGAGAGAGAGAGAGAGGTATTTTTTAATTTTACCACTTACAGCGGCTAGTTTATTGTGCACCCCACACTCATCCTTTGAGCGCTAGCGCAAACGGATTCGAGAGTAGAGGTCACAAAGGGCGTGTATAGCAGTAGGGTGTGTCATACGGAGGCGAATTTTTGTTTTTGATTTTGAAAAATCGGCCCATGGTATTAATGATGTAGTTCTATGTGCAGAATCATGTGATATCTTCAGATTTGAAAAGTTTTCATTTTTTGCAAGGTAAATTTTAGCTTGAAATCTTATGAAAATTCAGTATTCCCACCCTTTTACCAACACCACTAAATAGCTTATTTAAAGTAAAGTAAATGTATCAGGTTAATTTATTAGGATGAAAATGATCCAGAATAGTGAAACGAATGATCTTGACACATTTATTAAATTTAATATTCCTTTAGAAAACAAAATCATCAAATACAAAAACCGGTTTTACTACTACGACCGGTGTTGCTGCACACCATAGAGAACATGTCTTTCTTGCTTCTGTTTCTACTCATCACCTCCCTGCTGACCACCTGAGCTCGGATGTAGCCTTCCCTCCTCTCCTGGCTGTACACGTGACTGCTGGCCTCGCTCACTTGCTGTACACAGCGCTCTATACTCTGGGTGTGCGAGGGCCAGGCAGGGACATGCATGGGGTTGTCCAGGAAAGCTCTGACTTGAACATTGGTGAGGCTTCAGGTAAGAGGGGGCTCACTGCCAGCCTGGATGTTATCCAGATCTATGAGATCAGTGAGGGTCTTGGCACCTAGATTGACTTCAGGAGTCTTCCTGACCCTGAAGGAATCGTCACCAACTGATTCGTCATGCCCAGATCCTCTCATAAGTCTCATATCCAAGATCTTTTTGACTGCCACTCTTCTCTCCTCCTCATCCTTACTGCAGAGCATTATCTGCAGAACTGCCTCGGGATGAGCATACCAGGAAGATCTCCTCACAGTCTGCTCCACAATCTGGAACAACTCTTCCTTGGCTGACTTTCGGAGCCTGCTTGGAAGAGAATATATTCCTGACCTTCGAGAACGGCGACTTGACCTTGGTGCTGAAATCAATTTGCAAGTAGACACTCAACATTTAATTGGACAACAAGTCTCAGGTTGTGCTTTTCGGTTCCCTTCAGTTTATGATGAGCTTAATCTAAATTCTGCAGAACCTGAGAGCTGCCAGAGCCACCTAGAATGTGAGACTGGACCTATCTGCAGGTAAGCAAGTCTATCAGGCATGACCCCAGTTTTGATGGCACTGCAAATCATGTAACCATAGTACTGGTCAACTCAGGTCGTCAATGACAGTATGTGCAAGCTCAACGAGTGGAGGGCCAACTGTGATTTTTTCAAAGCTCGGATTTATTTCTAACTCAGTGGCAGAGTCCAGCATCTTGCCAAGAGGACCAGGCCATCTGTTGTTTGAAAGAGTCTTGCCATCCAGCTCCTGGATCAGATGTCTGAGTGGCAACTCGTTGGTGTGGAGGTCACAAACAATCCAGACCAGCTTCCTCCCAATCTTCCGCTCTATCCACTGTATGACCCCCCCTTGCCACCCTGTGTTCGTGTTGGTGCTGTCCCCTCCAATGGCCTGCAGGGTCTGGTCTACGTTCCTCTCTCTGAGCCAGTTCACAATGTTATCTGCCACTATCTCAGCTGGTTTCCTGATGTCATCTTTCTCTGGAGTGAAATGCCACAAATCCTTCCCTCCTGGTTCACTGCAGCAGGAGTAGTGTTCCTCCTTCACCATGGCAGGGAACAACTTGTCAGAATCTCCAACTTTCATGAACACTTTAGTGTCATCCCTTCTCCCATCAAAGAACAAACAATTGATTCCATTTTCTCTTATCCCCTTATCAAACTCCTCTTCTAGGTTACTGACAAGTTTCTCCTGAGCTCTCCTTACTTTGTTATGATCTATCACCAGGTGAACATCATCAGGTGTTATCAAACCACCGTCAACCCAGGCAGCTGTTGCTATCTCTGCAGTTTCTCTGAGACCAGTGTGGTGTCGCATGCTGGCCAGAGCTATGCTCGGGATATCTTTCCTATTTCGAATCTTATGCCTGGAAGGTTTGGGATCATTATTTTCTGGGTTAGGGACAAAGTCACCATTCTCCTGGTCAGCACTCGGATCAGCCATGGGGAAGTCATTAAACTCTGAATCAGCTTGACTCCAATTATCGGCCTTTTTTACCTCACCCTGGGCCTTCTCAAGTCTCTTTTCCTCGGCAACTCTTCTCCTCTTCTGTCTCTCTGTGGCAGCCTCCTGTCTCTTGGACTCCGGAATATCTTGGCTAGAAATCATGAGAGCCCCTATACTGCCAGTCTTCTCTCTGTGCTTTGACAAATGCCAGTTCGATCACAGGAATCTTCAGTTCACGCTTGCAAATACAGGAGATGTGGGCCTCGGATTTACAGTCACGATCGCATCCAAACTCAGGACAGAGAACAATTGGGCACTTGCAAGTAATTATGTCAAATAACTGGTCCAGTTGCTTGGCAAAGCTGTCCTTAACTGCAAGTTTTCCTCTCCCAAGAGAGATATCTCTTGCCTTTTCCAACTGGCTAGCAGTCTCTCACTAATCTTCTTCTGACTTGTTATGACTGGAGGCTTGAACTGAGCGTTAGCCAGAGTGTACTGTGCCAAGACAGCTTTGGTCATATCACTGGCAATGTCTTTGTTTGTGTAAGTTCTTTGGTTCTTTTCACTGATTTGCCTGATTAAAACACCGTATCTCAAAGCATCTCTCAATGTAGGCAACTCCGACTTCAGGAGCTCTCCCAGACCCAAGATAGTGACTGAGATGGCTGGATTTTTGGTTCCTCGTCCTAACACAAGCAGCCATCGCAAATATTATCAACTTATAAATGCATCAGAATCTGAAACAGAAAAAAATATTGTTAGTTGGGTTGTTAAAGAATGAAGTCAGAAAGCAATGTTCACTATTTAATTGTAATGCACTAATGCAGCTGTACGTTAGATTTTCGATAAATTTCACGCTAAAATTTACCTAGCAAAAGGTTGCAAAATATTGAAACTGAAATTATTTTCTGTTTATATACACTAAAATCTACCAAAAAAGTGATGGGCCATTAGTTTTAGCTGATCTTCCCTCCTATGATACACCCTAGTATAGCAGTCCCCAGTGGTTAGGATATTATGACATTGAATGTTGTAAGGTATTTAAAATACATTCATTGTTTAGTTTTGTACGTACAGTACATAGAGGGTGACTTATTCACAACTGCGTGAGTACAGCAGTGTGAGGCGATATGTCTGGCCACACGCTTTGTTATTCACATTTGATTGAGAGGTATTCAAGCACATGTGTGTTTGGCTATATACTACATGGGAGCTGATATAGCTACTTGGTACACAAAAGTGGATACAATCTTAATATGTCGGCTATCTTGTCATTAGAGATAAAGTGTTGTGTCATTTCGCACACAGTTTGCTTGGACCTGTCCCTAAAATGTTCTATCTTCATACAGTCGAGGACGTAGTGTGTGGCCATATGGCTGGCCACATACTTTACAGTTAGTTTTGTTCACATTTGTTTGAGGGTTATACTGCCAGAGGTACTTACATCCTAACCTTAGTCTAGCGGTTACAGCATCTTGTAATCAAGTGATCTTGTTACTTGCTTCATATACATGTTTCACTTAATACATCTCATCAACATAGTAAACAATGTATTGGCTATTTCCTGCTTGCACTTGTCTACTTGCGTCAGATTCATCAACAAGTTCTTTCCTGATTACATTTTGTTTTCTTTTTTCTCTTTTTGTTTTTTTGTTTTTTTTTACAAACCCAGATTGTATTCAACAGTGTGTTTGACGGACGCGAATTTGGCGAGGGCATCAATTCTGTCATGTTCTTTGAGGCCTATGTGAGAGGGGATCCACAACAGTTTGATCTTTACACCCCGGTCAACAAGGTACGCATATTTGTGTCGCTTCAGAGACAAGAGCGTGAAAACTCAAGTTGAGGGTGTCAAGGGCAAGTAGTGAGGATAGAGAATCAGTGATGATGAGACTGTCAGTGAAAGTGGTTTCAATAAATCTAATGGCTGTGAGTATGACAACTAATTCAGTTTGGCGAGTGGATACCCAGTTGTTATTTCTAATTCCTTTCTAAATTGTATTACAGTTAAGTTGAGACACAACGACAGCATGTGTGTGTGTGTGTGTCTGTGTGTGTGTGTGTGTATAAGAAGGACAAATAATGAGTACACTGTTATGTACTACAAAAAATCTTACTCATACAGGTGTCTAAGGCTTCTGCAAGGTGAACTATCACAACCGTCACTGTCTTGTACATAGATTCTTCTACAGACGGCTCAAGGTACAGTGCAGGGACCCTCAAGTGTATGCGGACGACCAAGTGATTAATGCTTCTGTTAAGTCATCCGCCAGTGGCTGAATATACTTTACTTCCTGACATGTGGCTATTTTATGCGCAGTTCCCGGTAAATTATCATATAACCTACACAAACTGTTTCCTGGAAAACCTAATTACTTTCAATGGTATAATTCCAACGTTGGGTAAACAAAAAATGTTATCCACACACCAAGTTGTTTTGATATGGACTGTATTCCTGTGTTTGTTTATGCTTTTATTTATTCCTTTAAACCATAAATGGCAAAATAGTCCTTCAAAACTTATACATCAATTTGACAAACTAAGCACATCAATCTAAACTCTGGTCCCCTTGTGCGAGAAATACCAGGGCCAAAGAGTGGTCGTGCGGCCGACAGCGGGGAGTCACGGCAGCGAGGGGTTCATGCACAGGAGGAATAAATATTTGATCCTGACCGTGTATCTGTGAACCTGACAGTCACTAGAATACCCGCATGAAATCTGCAACAATACACACAGCAACTCTTTACAGACGCCCTGATAACGAAAGAATACAAACAAAACACACACGAGGGAGATATTCACGTAGAGTCGAATCGAATGTGGGGTTTACACACCCACTCACAGGTTCATAATACCCCTGGTCTCTCCTTCAGGGTGAGGATCAGGGGTATAAAATAAAGAGGAATTTTACAAAAGTGGTGCTTTGGATTAATACAGAATGATAGCAACATACACACACACACCTCCAACCACTGATAGAGCCGCTCTTCCCTCTCACTGTCCGCCTAGATAAGATACACAAACAATTACTCGGCAGTGCACAACTTCCTGTTTATCCCAGTGAGGGGCAACCTTGTGACCCACCTCCCTCACTCCCTCTCACCACGTCCCACACTTTCACTATCTCTATTTTATCTTTCGTTCTTTGTGTAGTTTTACCCTTCATACCTTTATCATCTTCATTTTCACATTTCTTTTTTTTTCTTTATTTATGTGTGTCTTTTACTCTCTTACCACTACTATATTTATTTGCTTATTGTTCTCCTTCATTGTTGGTCATCCATTTGCATACTATTTCTATTTTTTTTATTTCTTCACTTTCCTCTAATTCTATATTTTCTCTTTTATTTTATGTATTTATGTTTTGTTTACTCAGTCGAAGGAGTTTTGTTTACACTTTTCCCCTCATGTCTCACCTTCCTTACGAAGCCACTACCATACTGTATTAAACTTCAATCACCCCAAACCTCCCCTCACTTCTAACCCTTAACCTCATATCTCTCTCCTCCTCTCTCGCCTCCCCAACCTCATCCCTTACCTCCCTCACTCCCAATCCCTTGCCTTGCATCTCTTCTCCCCTCACTCCTTTTCTCGCCCCTCACTCCTTTTCTCACCTCTCTCTCCTTCTCTCCTCCCTGTCTTTCCTTCAGCCGTTTCCTCTCACCACTCCCCTCATCCCTCACCTCATCTTATCCCTCTCTTCCCCTCACCCCTCATCTCACATCTCTCTTCCCCCTTATTCGTTCTCTCACCTCATCCTTTACTCCCCCTCACCGCTGTTCTCCCTCACACCTTACTGCTCTTCTCCCACCTCCTCTCCTCACCCCCAAACCACTGCCCACTATATCGTTCTCCCACACTCTGTATATCGCCCTGCGGGAGTGATAATTACCTTAGAATGCCTTCCTCAACAGTTCTATATTAGTGTAAATATTTCTCCCTGATCCCTTCAGCTTAGTTATTAAGTATAGAAGGGGAAGGGGTACTGGTGTTGGTCTTTGAGTATTACCCTCCTACGTCGACACCACCATTATCTACGTCGACACCACCACTATCTTCGACAACACCACCATTATCTACGTCGACACCACCACTATCTTCGTCAACACTCCACTATCTTCGTCAACACCATCACTATCTTCGTCAACACCATCACTATCTTCGTCAACACCACCACTATCTTTGTCAACACCACCATTATCTACGTCGACACCACCACTATCTTCGTCAACACCATCACTATCTAATTCAAGATTAACACTATCATCGTCAACACCACCTACGTCAACACTATCTACATCAACACCACCTACGTCAACACCAACACCACCTACGTCAACACCAACACCACCTACGTCAACACCAACACCACCTACGTCAACACCAACACCACCTACGTCAACACTATCTACATCAACACCACCTACGTCAACACCAACACCATCTACGTCAACACCAACACCACTTACGTCAACACCAACACCATCTACGTCAACACCAACACCACTTACGTCAACACCAACACCACCAACACTCTCAGACGCCGGCACAAGAGGTCCTCCACCACTCACGAACACAAAGCCACCCAGTGTTCTAGATTACGGCCAAGCACAGTAAACAAAGGCTTGAGCATTTTAGATCAGAGGAAACTCCCAAGGCAAACGAGACACCCCACACAAAAGGAAAACAAAACGAAGCTTTTTTGATTTAAACAAGTAAACAAAAAGCACTGAGCATCGTAAGTTAAAGGGTAAACAGAGGCGCTGGATTAGGTAAAACAGCAAACAGATAGTCTTGCTGGGTATTGTGGTTTAAACAAAAACCGGGGATAGACAGAGGACTGCGTTGGGTATTCGAGTTCTTAGTAAAACATGGAACCACAACAAACCAACCAAACAACCACACACAGACACACACACCGACGCATATACACGTACATCCACCAACATCCACACCCAAACACGCACATTCACACCAACCCATCCACATCCACTCAGCCACCTGCCACACCCAAACACTCACCCGACACCAACACACCCACCCACCCCCACACAACCACGGCTACCACCACCCCCACACAACTACCCCCACCCCCATACAACCACAACTACCCCCCACCCCCATACAACACAATTACCCCCACCCCATACAACCACAACTATCCCCACCCCATACAACCACAACTACCCCCCACCCCATACAATACAACTACCCTTACCCCACCCCCATACAACCACAACACACCCTCATACAACCACAACTACCCCCACCCCTATACACTACTCCCCTCACCAATTCTGCGAGAAGATATAATGGAAAAGAAAGACATTGAGCCAACTAGATAAAAGGATAATAAGAAAGAAACTATTACATATTCTACACCAGACGAGAATAATACGAAGAAAATGAGAATTGTACAGGAGACGATAACAGGGGGAAATACTTATACCGAATGAATAAATAAATTTGTTGGAGAATTTACAAATATTTATGAGAATAAAATTATGATGATCGTACTTGAGGCAAAAAAATTATGTTTTCAATATGATAAAAAAAATAGTATGTCGTGGAAAATTTATACAGATGTTTTATATCCACAGAAAAAAAGCGAGAATTTTACATGAGGAAAAAACTGAAGGAGAGATATTTTGTTTTATATAACAAAATAAAAATGTACAGCGTAGTAAAACTTACGCATTTATTTATAGTCACACACACACACACACACACACACACACACACACACACACACTTACTTCTACTACTACTACTTTGTTGTCACTTTGAAATGAGTATGACGATCATCCAGATATGATACAATGAAATGAGTTGTTAAGGATGTCACCTTCGTTGGTGAGCTCTGAGGTGACTAGAGAGGCCGATACGGAACCGGCAAGGTCGTCCACAGATGTTGCACGTGTGGAGGGCTAAATCTAGTGTGGGAGGGTCGGCTGCAGCGTCTTTCCGGCATTGGCGCTTGTCTGCCTCGGTATGCAGTCGGGCTAACTCGAAAGTATTGACACCTCGTGTGGTGAACCTCCAAGCGTTACGGTGTGGAATAATCGTTACCTACAGTAGGTGAAGTGTGTCGATATGGCACTTCTCAGGTTTGTCTTAAGACTATCCTTATACTTTTTCAGTTATCCGCCAGCATTACGTTTATTATCGGTTAGATGACTGTAAAGTAGCTGCTTTGGTAGTCTACTGTCTTCCATGCGGGTAACATGGCCAGTCAAATGCAGTTTTTCATGGTTAATGGTAGCCTCAATGCTCTTACAGTTGGTGTCAGCGAGAATACTGGCATTTGTTCTCTTATCTTCCCACCAATCTCGGAGAATGGAACGTATAGAAGGGTGGGGAGGACCACTGCTCCATATCCATCCAAGTTTGTAGATAATTTCAGCTCCCTACAGCTGAAGACATGGGTACGGAGTCTGCCAAAGGCTTGAGATGGACATCCGATCCGATGCTGAATCTCTTCATCGATGTCCGCGGTGGTGGACAGGTGGGAGCCGAGTATCCTCCCCTTACTACAATCTCCCTTCCCTCACCACCTTTACCCTTCCACTGAGCCTCCTTCATCCCTGTCACTAGCCATTGATTGATTGATACTGTAAGAGGGTAACATTAGAGAGGGTAGTACCTTTGAGCTGGATGGATGATGGAGGTGTGCTGAACCAGGGGCAGGTTGAAAGAGAATCTGAGCCGAACGTACATTCCCCTCAAGTCCGAAGTGTGCATACGCATCTGCGGAGGTGTTCAGGATCTCCTGTAGGTCGCGTTGAGTGTGAGCGATAAAGGTGAGATCGTCTGCTTACTGAAGTTCAGTAATGGAAGCTGTCAACATCTTTGTTCCTGCCTGGAGTCGTCTTTTGTTGAAAAGATTCTTCATTCGGCTAAATTGGCACAGGCACAAGTAAGGAAGGCAGACAAGAAAATGAAAAGAGAGTTGGTGCCAGTACACTTCCTTGTTTAACCCCCGTTTGGATGGAGAAGAACTCAGACTAGGTGCCATTATGCAGGACACTGCCGTTTATGCCATCGTGGAGTTGCCTTACAATCGCGATGAATTTTGGTGGGCAGCCAAAACGGCTGAGAGTCCACCAGAGGGCTTCCCTGTTGACCGAGTCGAAGGCCTTGGTTAGGTCGATGAAGGACATGTACAGGTCACGACGCTGTTCTTTGTACTTCTACTTTATAGAAGGGCAGCAAAGATCTTGTCAAGGGTGCCACGTGATTATCTAAAGCCACAGTGAGATTCTGGGAGAAGTTTTCCGCCTGGGAAAGAAGTTTGTTTAGGAGGACTAGGGCGATAATCTTGCCAGCTACCGACAGCAGCGAGATCCAGCTGACTGGTCTCCCTTGTTCTTATAAATATTGACGAAGGAGGCGTCTTTAAGAGCTTGGGGGATTTCCTCCTTTTCCCATATATTCTCCAGGAGAGAGTGGAGACGGCTGGTAAGCACAGGTTCTCCTATTTTATACATCTCGACTGCAATTCCATCAGGCCCTGAGGCTTTGTTATTTTTCATCTGTTTGATGGCAGTAGCTACCTCATCCAGGGATGGAGGATAGCTGAGGTAGGTCAGCTGAGGGACCTGCTGGGCAATCAGGACATCCGCATCGGGGTTTCGGTTGAGCAGCGAATGGTAGTGCTCTTTCCAGCGCTGAAGGATGCTTTCTTTGTCTTTCACACACACACACACACACACACACACACATGGATAATCAGCAAAATTCTTAAATGTGTTACACTTGTGCATAATTTAGAAAAAAATCACGCTTTACTTTATATAGTGAAAAAGGTAAAAAAAAAAGAAAAAGTTTACATATCAGCCACAGCGACAACATCGCGTTAAGAAACACACAAACCTACAAAAGTTGAACACTCAAGACAAAAAAAACGGAGCTGTAAAAAACTTGTGAGGACTTTTGAGACAGTAAAAAATAGATACTAGAGAGAGATGAATCATAAAGGAAATATGGTGCATTTAATAAGATGAGGAAGAATTAATGGATGGGATAACGAAACAGGGAGCACTTATTCCCCCTCCCTCCGCCCCCCCCTCCACACACACAGAGGGCACACAGATAGAGAGACAGAGTTGATTGACAAGAACACACACACACACACACACACACACACACACACACACACACACACACACAAACAGAGAAAGACAATACAAGGAAACAAAAATAAACAAGTCATATAAACGTCAGAATAAACACACAGGTAGAAAATAAAGGACACTAGATATTATGAATGCCTACAGGACATAAATAATGTAGACAGACATGCACACGTACAGCTGAGCGACAGGGTTGACTGACAGGGCGCATAAAAGACAGACGAGATAGAACGAAATGACAGGAGCCTTCGTTTTGATTCCTGGAATGATCTACAGAAAAAAAATCAGCGATGTGAGTAAATTGTGGAAGAAGATTGTGATTTGAGTCGAAGCAAAAATGGAGACATGTCGATTTCTCTCTCTCTCTCTCTCTCTCTCTCTCTCTCTCTCTCTCTCTCTCTCTCTCTCTCTCACACACACACACTTTTCTCTCTCCCCTCTTTGTGTCATTCTCTCTCACTTTCTCTTCTTCCTTACTTTGAGTTTTCTCTTTATTTTCCAGTCTTTCTTCTTTCTCATATAGTTTCTCTCTCTTTAACAAACAAATGTAAAAACAGATGGTAAAATCTTTACTCCTTCTGTAGGACTTTTAAGATGTATGAACTTAAAAGAGAATCCCTTGAAAGGATAAATTATAAAGAAGACTAAAATAACACAAAGAAAAAATGCAGGAAGTAAACGAATAAAAAACATAAGGGAGACGAACCTTTTTTAATGAATGACAGAAAAATGAAACGAACATAAAAAGAGAGAAAAAGAGTTAGTAAGAAAGAAGCGAACAAAAAAAAACGATATGAAAGGCAAAAAGGAAAAAAAAAATGACGGAATAAGGAGGTCATTAATAAGAAAGAGAGGATGAAGGAAGATAAGGAAGGATGATAATAAAAGCCACAAGGAAAGGGAAGACGTAAAAGAAGAAAGTGAATCGTAAACACCACAGGTTAAAATAATAATAAAAAACATAAAAGGAGGAAGGAAGAATAAAAATAAACAGGAATAGGAAATAAATGCCATAACGGAAATAACAAAACAAAAATAGAGGGAAGAGAGGAGGGAGGGAGAGAGGGAGACACGACAAGGACAACCAGGGTGCAGGAACGAACGAGGGAGAAAAAGAGAGAAAAAACAAAACTCTGCAGTCACCATGAAGTCTCAAAACAGGTTATAAAATACGGAAATAAAACACTAGAAAAACAATTGTGAATTAAGCCAGTAAATCACTAAAAACAGATTATAAGACATGGAAATAAAACACTAGAAAAACAACTATAAATTAAGCCAGAACAAAAATGAAATACGGATATAAAGGCAAGAAAAACAACTGTGTGAATTAGCGAGGAAAGTCAACAATAGATTACGAAATACGTAAATAATGACGATATAAAAGCTCAGTAAATAAGTAAGGAAACGTTAAAGCAAGACGAGATACATCGCAAAAATAAATACTGAATAGTTTATATATTCTAAAGATTTCAAAGCAAATACAAAAACAATTACATATTCTTCTAACAGGATCATTTTACCCTGAATGTGAAAATTTTCGATTTTTCCTGTTATATAAAAATTACAATATGTAGGTAAAACATATTATTCCTTGGTGTCTTGACTTTTTCTCCCGGAAATGGTGAAAATGCAAATTATTCCAACGTTTATGCAATTCATTCCCACATTTAGGCAAATTTTGGCCTTCAAAAGCTTGGAAGGCAAGAATAAAAAAAAACGGAACTTTCGCAGGGTTGTCACAATGTTTGTCAGTGACACAAAACAAAGCTTACCTCAACACCTGACCTAGTTAGCTATACTGCTGCGTCTCGCCAAGGACTGTGTACCTGCTTGTTCCTTGCTAAATAATAATACTTAAGCCATTAATCTATTCAGAACTGTTTAAAATTGTAATAAATAATACGGAAATACGATAACATATTGTCTTACGGTCATTTACCATCATCAGTGTAATAATCTGCTGAAACATGTGATCAACGATGTAATAATCTGTTAAACACATGTGACCAACGATGTAATAATCTGTTAAACACATGTGACCAACGATCCAAAAGAGTGTTAAACATATGATACCAGCATAACTGTCTGTTAAGCACCTGTGTCCAACTATAAAACAGTGTGTTAGTAGCTCGTCGACACATTGCAACACCCTCATACAGCATAATGTTTTTTCGTCACCAGCGTAATACAGGCAAAACATCCGTTCAGTCTCCATTTGTAAATGACGGATGGCGTCAGATTAATGTTAATACCACCGTTTATATCCTCAGGAAGAACTGCCAGTCAATTACCACCCTCGCCTGTCATTTAGACAAAAGATGCCAGTATGTCTGTCAGTAACCAGCTCAGTCAATAACTCCCGTCAGTTAGTCAACAACTACCGTATTTATCCTTAGCCGTTACACTCAACAACTTCCCAAATGGTATCCCAAAAGTTTTCCTTAGTTGTGTTAATTATCTCTATCCTTCACTCAAGATATCTCTCCCGCTTACAGTCAGTCAACACCTCTTCATATAACTTCCCCTCTCTCTTCTCTCACATTTTCACACATCTTTCTTAGTGTGGCTGATCGTATATTTACTCACGTCCCAGCAGAGCTCCCAGGCACTATGGTGGTAATGTTAATGATCCTTGATCCACACGCCGTTAGTGGATCAGCACTCAAAAATAAAAAGCTGGTATAATAAAAGCACAGACTAACAAGGAATGGTTACCTTTCTACACCCTACTGAGTGTGGGTTTGGCGATGAGAGACGACTGAACATGCTCAATACCATGCTAAGCTCGTTACTTGACTAGATAACTTATTAATATATATAATTTAACATCATTATTTCACGACCTCTTCTATGAAGTGTGAAAAACAATAAAACTCTTTGGTATCAGAAATATTGGTCTAAGGCCTACAAGTCCTCGTTTACAGGACTAACTTTCATCACATCAGCCGCCCGTCTCACCCCTTAACACTATTGTTTTACATAGAAACAGTATTCCTCGCCAAATATTGCACGACAAAACACAAAACAAAGTCGACACATAACGTACTTGACTTCTTACCCCGTGGTACTTCCAGACAGCGGCCGCTCAGGGGAACATCTCCACACTTACCTGAGGGGAAAAATAAGATAGTTAGACATAGTGGCAGATATAAGGGAAATGCAAAAAGCACAAGTGTAAAATAAGGTAATCGACAATTACTTGTCGCAAACCACAACATCAAAACGCAAATATAATAGATATGAGAAGTTGAATCACATGTGTAGTACCAATAACCACCACCATAACCGACATGTATGAATGGTCAGGATATAAATACTGTAGATCGAGCAACACTCAACGCCGCAGCCACCACACACCAGGACAGTGTGTAGTGGTGCCGCAGTCAACCTCCGCAGCCGTGGCGCAGTTCTCCCCCTCCCGGAAACACGCTTGCGGTTTATGACATCATCGAAATATATGAGAAGATGGAGGACGAAGGGACAATGTGGAGGGGAGTGTTTCCATGTGCAGTGTTAATCATAGGTGAAAATGGGCCCATAAAAACGTCATTATCTATCTTTGAAAGTTTAATGGAGCAATTTCCGTATACACATGTACATTACCAAACACACATATATTGTATTAACGATCATGAAATATACACAGACTTCATTAAATAATCAAGTTTCACAACAAAGTAAACCAAAATGTTATATATATATATATATATATATATATATATATATATATATATATATATATATATATATATATATATATATATATATATATATATCCTTTAGTTTAGCTTTTGTTATGTTTTAACTACAAGCACATTTGATAAAAACAGTTTACCTTAGTTAAGATGACCTTCACTATTTGAACATAACCAAACTTTGTCTACATTACATAAGATAAGGTCAGGTTATCAGTACTTACCTAACATAACCTAAACTAATCAGTCGTAGACAAAGTTTGGAACTGTAAATTCATTTCATATACTGTATACATTATGTACGTTTTTACGTAAATTATGAGTGCGTTGCTCTGCTTCAATAATTTTCCCTTTTACACAGTGTCCAGCGGGCTGGTTGGCAAGAGTGTGCCATCCAACAAGGGGCCATTGACGTCAGCGGCACGAGGCGGCACGTAAACAAACAGGGCCACCAACTTCCGCGGCCACAAAGTCTCCGCCAGCCCACAACACTGCTGAATGGATCCTCTGACTCGTTACAGGGGCACAGCATTCTGTCCTACTAACCCCAGGTCACCCACGGAAGTCTGCCCTAATACTGATGTCACCTAATGAAGTCTGCCCTGATCCTTTGAAGTCATGTACTGAAGTTATGCTCTTCCTTTAAGGTCACAACTAATTTTGCTCCATATATTAGCTGAATAAAGAGTAACCAAAAGTAAACAAATACCAAAAAATACACCATAATAATAACAAAAATAAATGGGTGGATAAAAAGTAATAAATAATAAGTGGACGACAGATAGAAAGATAAGAACAGAGGGAAAAACAGTGGAGTCATTACGTTAATAGAAAGTCAACGAATAAAACTCAAAACTAAATAATTGAGAGAAAATATTGAATGAACAAAGAATAAGTAGAAAGAAAAATTAAATGTGAATATGACAGATATAAATGATGAATAGATATTTTGAGAGGGGAAGAGAAAAGGAATCGGTATATAATGTGAAAATACTGTACGAATATCTGTGTGTAAGGGAAGTGAGAAAGATATAAAGGAGAAATGGAGTATTTGGAAGACTGAATTGGAAGATAAAGTGTGAGAATGAAGGAAGCGAAGGAGAATTGAAAGTGAAGAAACAGAGAAAGCCAATGAGCGAAGAATAACCATCGAAAAAGAAAGCAAGTATGAGGAAAATGTGAGAAACCCAGGAAATAATAATACAAAAACTTTGGAAAATAAATTATATTGAACAGACTAAAACACGAACAAGGATATACAAAAACAAATAAGACGGACGTCAAAGAACTGGATAGTAAAGAGTGTGAAAAACAATGAAAGCTAAAATAAAAAGCGTAAGACACGGAGAACAGGACGCCCAAGCATGGAAAACGAAACAGGCAAAATAGAGTAGAGGAAGGAAAAAGAACGGAAAGGGAGTAGAAAAAAAGCGATTGGGGTCAGATAGAAAGTGGAATAGATGAAGGGAGAAAAAGGAATGAAGACAGAAAGGGAATGAAGGCAAAGGAAAAAAAATGGAAGCCGAGACAAAAGGGAAGGGAATGAAATAAAAGAGAAAAAGGAATACAGCAGAATAAAAAATATGAAGATAGCAAAAAGAATCAAGACACAAGATGGGAAACGAAATGGAGAATAAAGCGAGAGAAAACTGGAACATGTATTATTATCTTCAAGCAACAGAGGACTCAAACATCCAATTTCGACTATTTAGACATAATTTACAGTAGTTACTAAAAAAATCCCAAATTGAACGTGTGTAGTGATGTTTACGCTATACTAAATACACCAATAGTTTATTTATATTACAAAACATCACACTTAATAAATTTGATCTTTAATACTTCTAATGCTAAGCTAGAGTCTTGGAAGAACTGGGCCCATTAACTTCTCATATGGTGAGATGAGGTCTTGTCAAATAAACCTTTAACTTTTGTAATGTTTTAATAATAGTCTTGAAAAATTAACCTAAAAGGGATGACCAGTTAAGAGTGAAGTGGAAAGGTAAAGTGAAACTACTCTACACATTAACTTTATGTAGTACGGGGTGTTATGTGGCACCGAATATACATTGAGTTTAGAGGTAATTTACCTTACCGCTTCAGAGGTAATTGCTCTGCTTGTTCAGTAGGTAGGGATATATTTTATAATACATTGTTCATTGTATGTAATAATTGTAAGGGCTGTAATGAACAGGATGGTTGACCGCCGCTCGTTTGCTTGTTCGCGGCCCCACTAGGGGGGGGGGGTAGACGGAGGTGAGAAGGTAACTGCTGCTTCGTCACACATCAGACACTACCAAGCCAGCACCACAGCTGCACTTCCCTCGCTGTTCGTTCAAACTCTGAGGCTCCTGGGGCTTGTGGGCTGATTCCCTAGTCCTTCACTATTTGGCTGTCAATCTCCGGACACCTGCTCCAGCTACTACTGCGGCTGCCACGTCATCGCCACTTCCTCCACGCCCTATCCACCGTCCGTGCCCTGGCGTCTCTCCTATGTGGCAAGACATCGCCCATCAACGCCGGCGCCAAGTGAGGAAGCTGCCCTGGACCTTCCCCTGAAAGCGGACCACCGCGTCAAGGGAATGTTCCACCGGGCTGCAGCCGTAGGAAATATCTGTACTTTGTTTGGCTCCCATAATTGTTTGACTCCTGTAATTGTTTGACTCCCGTAATTGTTTGACTCCTGTAATTGTTTATTTGATATTTGTGTGAGTGGTGTCAATTATTGTGATAATTTTCGTAGTAAAGAGATGTCAATCTCTAACGGTTGTTTGTTATCCCTTGGAAACCCATGGTTCTTGACTTTCCTTTTATAAGATCCTGATTAGGCTGGCAAGGAATTTATATCCCAAAGTCCAGGCCTTCACAATAATTATTTAATATGTTATAGATATTGATTTATAATATGTATGCATTAAGCAAATCAGCCTATGTCGTGTATTAGTTAGGGAAAATAGTGCTGATACTATGTCGCCAATTATAATTGGCGACATAGTATCAGCACTGTGTGGGTCAAGGGTCCACCAGCTCAGCCGGTGAGTGGGAAGCGACAGACGAGCTTGGCTGGTGATATATATATAAATATATTTTATTTTTATTTTTTTTTTAATGGGGATTATCCCACCCGGGCACGTGTCACTGACCCACATCGGGGCTCGGGAGGCGAGAATATAATTATGGTCCTGGTACAGTTGGTTTGGACTCAGGACATATGTATTTGGAGATAAGTGGTTTATTCTTTTGTACTATTCAAGTGTATGGTAATGCTGAGTTTAGAGTTTAAGTGAATTTAGGCTGTGATTATTTGTATTTAAAGTGTTCTTTCACTTGTCTTTGTAAATACATTCCTTATTTTATTATAATACGAAATTATGCAGTGTATGATTCCTCCTTAATGAGTTAATCTAAGACTTACTAAGAACCTGGCGTATATATTATTAGAGTAAGTTGTGACCTCTAGTGGCAGGGGTTTGTTTCTTTATGGTTTCACGAGCAAGCCTCACCTCTTATTTGACTAGTGGCAAATTCTTGATGGCATAACAGGGGTGATGCCAATTAATCACAGTCCAGTTTAGGTATTATAGTCTGTATCTTATTAAGATCTATAGTGCTGTAGTGGTGAATTAAAGTTATGGAATGATAAAAAAGGGGGTGGGAAAGGTTTAGTAAAGATTTATAAATGAGAAGAGATGTTGGGAAGGAAAAAAAGAGTTATGAGAAAATTGAAAAAGAAGTAGTGAGGAAAAAAGGAAAGGAAGAAAGGAAAGGGCATTAAGGAAAGTGTGAATTGTAGGTAAAAGAGAAAGAAATGGAAGTGAGAGAGAAAAAGAGAAAGAGAGAGAGAGAGAGAGAGAAACCTAAGGTACTGACAGTAAAAAGAGGAGGGAGGTGAATGTGTGGTCTCGCTGGGAACATTGAGAGTGACGACTATCCTGATTTATGTCGCTAGTAGGATAAACCACCACTCTGGCTCCTATCTTCCCAATACTTCTGTTTTTTCCTCTATCAAGCACCACTAAGACAACACTCAGAGGCTAAACATAATACTTAAGGTCTCTTTCTTAGTATTTATTTGACGGTAACTCGTTTTTATGTTTGAGATGACTGGGTGTAGTGCAATGGCTCTCTGTACTCGAGGTACCAGGTAAACATACTTTAGTATGTTAACAGACTATCAGATTGTAGGGTATTCATACTGTGACAGGCATAACCCAAGCGCTGCATCAATGTTAAGATTTTATAATGTTCTGTCCTCTTATAATGTAAACAAGTATCATTATACAATACACAAACTACCAATAACTATTTATAGCAGAAGAACATAGTATCCAACTTGAGTCCTAATCCAAAAATATTTCGTGATACTGAGAAGGTTACTTGCATTTAGAAGGTTGGAGGCCAGGACAACCATAATACCTTAAAACATTCTACCACCAGCAACACACACATCCACATCCTTCTTTCCTCTTCACCTGTCGGTATTAAACACAACACAAATAATCACCTTTTCTTGCATTACCAACTAAATATCAAACACTCTTACTGCTTACATGAACAGAAAACGCAAACAATAGAATACAGAAAACAAGGTGCTGAATAACGAGCAATCCGTAATAAAGACTCAGGACAATTGTACACTTCGTTACAAGGTATTTCTATGTTTCTACAGTTAATGTATTTAAGTACGAAATCTAAGAGAGAGAGAGAGAGAGAGAGAGAGCGAGCGAGGAAATGAATCTGGAAATAGATGGAAGAAAGAAGAGAAAGGGAGGGAGAACATCACGAGATTTTCCTACAAGACTTTACTTCGATTGAGTGAAGGATTGCAAAAAAAACACCTAATTTTAAGGAATGGTTGTGGCAAATGTCTACCGGATGACTGGATTAACTCCTGTGATCACTGTAGGAGAGTTTGAGACATCTTATTAATTTTATCATGTACGGTCATCACTTATTGAGGCTTATAATATACCTCATAACCCTTATTATTGTAAGTGATAGGATAATTGGACTCTTCTTTACCTAGGAAAACTCTCTCTCTCTCTCTCTCTCTCTCTCTCTCTCTATCTCTATATATATATATATATATATATATATATATATATATATATAGTTTTTTTTCACTTGACAATTTCTTCTTCAACCATTAAAAAGTGAGTGAATGACTGTGTGAGTGAGAGAGTGAGTGAGCCTCATGCAAGCATATACAGTATATAAACTCTTAATGTACTTATATATGCTCAATAATTCCATGTAGATAGGAGATCCTTATAACGGCAATACTGTACCAATATTCTACAATCTTCTTTCTTACGTCACACCCGATGTGAGAGCAATGATATCCCAGTCACTCTTTAGCCAGTCACAATAAAGCTCAATCAGTCTTTCTCCATACAGCTAGTCTTGCTCGTTGAGGTGTTCCTGTTACTTCAACTTATAAATACAGTAATATATATTTTTTGGTAATCTGTGTTTATTTTGAACTTCCCAATATACATGGTACATACCGAACACAGACCAAAAAAAGTTAATTACCACACGTGCTCAGTACCGTAGTCTAAGATTACGACATGGGTCCCTGGGATCTAACTACTGACGTGCAGTGGAAACAGTAACTATCTCTCTGGAAGAAACTGTTAGATTCCTACTGTGATGCTGTATCCGGAAATCGTAATTCCAGAGAAGACTCCGAATTCCACAAACACGGCAAGTAACCGGCCTACAAGTGCATGTGTGTGGTGGGGAGGGGGAGCTTGTGCTTACCTGAATGCACTTGCGCCTCTCCAACCTCACGTAAATAACCCAACATGGCTATATGAACCTGACAATAATCACACTGGTGGTTAAGACAGCAAAATAAAAATGCATATATGAGAACGTAAAAATTCCCTGGAATAAGGATAATATTACAACAAGCCGCCATTCTGAGAGAGACAGAGAGAGAGAAAGAAAAAGAAAAAGAGAAAGAGAGAAAAAGAAGGATAGACAGATAGAGAGAGAAAAAGAGAGAGGTAAGTTGCAGGGAAAAAGACTTCCTCAACAATTTTTTTGTGGTTCTCCCAAAAACTCTTAAGAGCTGGAAATCACGACAATCCAATTCCATGAACAAACATTGTGACTTAATTGTCCCAAGCTTTATACCAAAGGGAAGTTTCACCTTTATTGTTTTTCGTAGTGGGTTAAAGCCACTGTGTTTTCAAAGTAATCGAGGATAATTCTCCTTAGAGGTATTTCCTTAGTATGTATGTATGTATGTTTTCCTCAGACGGAAAACTTCCTCCCAGAATCTCAATGTGGCTTTACTGTAGACCATCATATGACACCACTGACATGATTTTTGCTGCCCGCCAGATACAGGAAAAGTGCAGAGAACAGCGTCATGACCTGTACTTGGCCTTCATCGACCTAACCAAGGCTTTCGACTCGGTCAACAGGGATGCCTTTTGGAGGACCCTCAGCCGTTTTGGCTACCCACCAAAATTCATCGTTATCGTGACGCAACTCCATTATGGCATGAATGACAGTGTCCTGCATAATGGCACCCAGTCTGAGTTCTTCCCCATCCAAACGGGGGTAAAACAAGGGTGTGTACTGGCACCACCTCTCTTTTCCATTTTCTTGGCTGCCTTCCTTACTCGTGCCAGTGCTAATTTAGCCAGCGGAATGGACATCGAGTACCAGATGAAGGATCTTTTAAACATAAGACGACCCCAGGCAGGAACAAAGGTGTCAATAGTTTCCTTTACTGAATTTCAGTATGCAGACGACCTCACTCTTGTCGCTCACACTGAATGCGACCGATCATGAGATCCTGAAAACCTACGCAAATGCGTATGCACACTTTGGCCTTGAGGTGCATTCACGTAAGACTCAGATTCTCTTTCAGCCTCTCCCCTAGTTCAGTCACACCTCCACCATCCATCCAGCTCAATGGTACTACCCTCTCTTATGTTACCCACTTTCAGTATCTCGGCTCCCGCCTGTCCACCACCGCGGACATCGATGAAGAGATTCAACGTCGGATCAGATGTGCATCTCAAGCCATTGGCAGACTCCGAACCCGTGTCTTTAGCTATAGGGAGCTGAAATTATCTGCAAAGTTGCACGTATAACGAGCAGTGGTCCTTCCCACCTTGCTATATGACAACAAGACATGGGTCACATACAGGAGGCACCTCAAGGCACTTGATAACTTTCACCAACGCAGTTTACGTTCCATCCTCCGAGTTCGCTGGGAAGACAAGAGAAAAAATGCCAGTATTCTCGCTGACACCAACTGTAAGAGCATCAAGGTTACCATTATCCATGAACAATTACGCTGGACTGGCCATGTTACCAGCATGGACAACAGTAGACTGTCAAAGCAGCTGCTTCACAGTCACCTAACGAATAGTAAACGTAACGCTGGCGGGCAACTGAAAAGGTATAAGGATATTCTTAAGGCAACCCTGAAAAAGTGCAAAATCTACTTTCGAATAAGCCCGAATGCAAACCGAGGTCAGACAAGTGCCAGTGCCGGAAAGATACTGCCGTCGTCCCTCCCGCACTAGATGTAGCCTCCATACGTGCAACATCTGTGGACGGCCCTGTCGATCCTGTATCTGCCTCTCGGGTCACTTTAAAACTCACCAACGAAGGTGACATCCTTAATAACTCATATGATTGTATCATAGCTGGATGTCGTCATACTTGATTCCGAGTAATAGCAAAGTACTAGTAGCTGTGTGTGTGTGTGTGTGTGTGTGTGTGTGTGTGTGTGTTCCTCAGGCCGTAACTTTGCTCAACAGTAACTCCGTCTGAACAGTTCTAAACACAGTCAAGCTTCATATTACTAACTCAGCATATACTGCACTGTACTCTATTTTGACTTAAAAGTAATTCTGAACACACTGTACTGTACATGTTAGTGATTCTAAGCGTAATGTTGTTTTACCTGATACAAACCGTATACACACTCAAACTTTACTTTAAAAACACTCAAGCTTCACTGATACTAACAGTAAATAAAATAAAGCTTTATACACAAGAGTTCGAGACATAGGTATTTTTCACCTTTCGAGATATTAACACTGCAACACATTACTTTACTGGGCAGACGCTGGCGCTGCACATGGAAATGTTTGAGGTGAGATACCGGCACCTAGCGTAACAAGTCTTTACTTAAGATATTAGTCCTGAGTATGCGTATATACGTAATTCTGGTAACGAAGACTTGGTAAACCGTCTTTTCTTAACTATAATATATTGGGAATGTTCAGTTGAAATAATTCATTTGCATTATTTTTTGTTTCATAAATATCCCAACGTTTAGGTTTAAACGAAAGATGTTCAGAAGAATTTGTGAATGGTTAAATCATTTTACAGAATATAATGTTTGGATCATGTCATGCACTTTTCAGTAATGACATTCAGAAAACATCCAAGGATTTCGGGACATTAATCGTATGTTTGCATGGTATCTCTTCCTTGATAACTTGTTCAAATATATTCGCAGCTCACGATAGTAAATTTTAAATACCAAATATAATATTTGAACGGAAAAAAATGTACATGTTAAGAATTTCGTACTGTACTTTCTTTTTTATGAAAAAATAAATAAAATTTGCCTGTGAGATGAAACATAAACCTATATGGCCCTAGTCCGGCCTCCTGTCCCTGTATACCGAATAACCGTGACACGCCCGGGTCTTCAGGAAGTCAGCGATGTACAGCACGACCAAGTTACAGTACAACGGAGGTACAGTCGCTATAAATCATTTATTCACAACACATCTATCAGCAGGAACGAATGCTTCAGACCTTTACAGAAACTAAATCTCTCAAGCTGTCAGCAGTGGTCATGTTTGTGGGAATTGGCACAGTATTATGTTTGGCGCGAGGCAGCTAACCCGCTGGGGCTATATATAACAGTGTGCTCGTGCCAACCCGCCTCACCCTGCGGTGTTGCCAGGCACCGCCTGTACGTACACCTCCTGTTACTCACACTAAACTAATCTAAACAGACATTTCTAGTAACACATCTTCTGGCTGATACCTCGCACAGCCTACATAACCTAATGCCATATAATGTTAATGTTTTTTGTAAAAGACATATTGAAGATTTAAGATCTACTTCAACGGATTTTCTACAGCTCGAGTACTGTATGTGAAGGTGAAGGGCGGAAACAGAGTCAGGATAGGTAAACTATCCTGACACACAAGGAAGCGGGAGAGGATAAGGTGAAGCCAACCATACAAGGTGAGGGTCTGAGGACGATCAGTAAGCCAGAGGTGAGGTAAGCCAACTTGATACAAGGGGAGGGTTACAACGAGTAAATCAACATGAGGCAAGTGAGGGAAGGAAGAGACAGGTGAAGGAGGTAAGATACAGGTGATAACGGGGAAACATATGTGAGGAGGCGAGGAGACACAGATGAGAGGCGCGAGGAATGGATTAGGTCGAGTAAATCAGCGTGAGGAACCGGTGAGGGAAATAATACACAGGTGAGGGGGTAAAATAGAGGTGAGACACAAATGAGAGAAGTGAGACACAGATGAGGGTAGGTGAACCACAGGTGAGGGAGATAAAACACAGTTTATGAAGGTGAGACACAGATGAAAGTGGTGAGACACATGTGAGAAGTGAAACACAGATGGAGGAGGTGAGACACAGGTGAGAGAGGTGAGACACAGGTGAGAGGGGTGGATGGAGAGGTGAGTCACGGCTGTGGTGGCCCTCTGGCGTGTCAATAAGCTCGACTCCCCCACGCCTGGTAGACCACCTAAATTAGGTTTGAGTGACTTCTGGCAATTATCTCCAACGATGCGTATAATCCCTCGATAATTTTGGGAGGAAGAGATAGGTGAATCTGGTGGACGAAGGAGGAAAACACAGAGAGAGAGAGAGAGAGAGAGAGAGAGAGAGAGAGAGAGAATGATGATGGAGGGGTGGAGGTAGCTGGATGAAACACGAAAAAGGAAGAAAAAAGAGGAAAATTAGGAAACGTGAGCGGACGAAAAAATGTTTGGCCTGTCTGAGACTTTTGTTACATTTTATAAAACAACAGAATATTTCAGAACTATAATTTAATTCATGGGATGGCCTTCTTGAGTCTGATATACTGTTAGAGAACTTTATCAACATCATATTGTGCGACGGTTACCATTAAATAAATTCTAATAGATACTGTATTCATGTTTAATAATGAGTGAAAATTAATACTGATGACTAACTGATGATGAATACGAAGAGGAGAAAATAAAACAAAGTATAGTACAGATAAAAAAAATGGGGAAGGAAGGAAATAAGGAGGAAGGAAGGAAGGAAGGGAAATAAAAAAAAAGAATGAGGGAAATCATAGAGGGAGGAAAGAAAAAGACAAAAACAATTAACCTCCGAATAAACATCATCTTTAAAATAACAATAAAAACATCCATTTATATCATTATCTGTTTACTGTTGGCCATGAAAACGTCCTCCCATAACGGTTGTTTTCTAACCAAATACAACTTACTGCCAGATATATTCTTGAGTGGGGCGATATAGCCTCAGTTGCTAAAGCTACCTTCCAAAAAAATTAATAACACTTTTTCACTGGTAAAATAAATAAAAATCGTAGAAAAACAAATAAATAAGGGTGAGACTAACCCACGTAGGCGTCTGTGAGGAATATGAACAAAATATCTTTCTCATTTATATCTTTCAAGCTAACTTTGATCACTTTATCATGCTAGTTAATGACCGTTCCGACATCGCATTGTTTAACAGCATCGCGTGTTCCCTCTGAGTCTCCGTATACAGTATTGTACATAATTTATAGCAATTTTAGATATTAGAACTTATGTGACGCATAATGAATAGCCAAGAGGTAGATCCTAAAAATTATATTTGAATTGTAGGTAGAGTAAATTGTCCTAATGCTTTGCCTTATCTGAGATGGTGACACGAATACATTCTTGTGGCTATCAAAATAATAAATCTAGACGGTGTAGCAAACATGAAATCCCTACAACGGCTACTATGTAAGGTTCTGTTATAACAATTATTTCGCAAGATCTAAATTAGCTTTATCCCACCAGGAATAAAAATATCTAATAATTTTTTCGAAAAACAAAATATGAACATAGATAAGAAGGATCACCTCAACTCGCGGTTAAGGAGAAGGACGATGATGTTACCCACAGTTGTTAACAAACTTACACGTCGACACGGACACTGTAGCCTAAACCAACACGGAAGGCGACCTACATTGTTTACACTTCTTATTTTTCCGGACAAACTTCAAAAAGCATGAGTCATCTAAAGACAAGGCAACCCCCCCCCCCCCACCGCCATCCGGCCCTACAAGTGGAACGGACGGACGTACCGGCGGACGGAGTGGTTGAAAAGGAATCCTTATATACTGTTTGTACTAAGTTCGTTAAAGGTTCTTTAGTAACTGGCGAAGACGTTTATTCTACTAACTTTTGATTACATACATACATACATACATACATACATACATACTGTACATAGCCGTACTGAACGGGGGCCAGCCGTGGGCGAAGTCTAAAATGACTGTTCTCTGCTTCCATATGGATGAATACGTGCATGAAAAGTTTGAAGAGGAAATAAAGGCAGAGACCGAAAGGAAAACGCTTGGGCGATGGACAAGGTGGACTCTGTCATACAATTCACCAGTAAAAGAGGCAAATGCATCAATAATATCCACTTCAAAAATACCGAGACGGCTGAGAAAAAAACCCAAAGCAGTACAAAATAAATCATTATTTTTCTGTAGCATACCGTTCAACCAAATCCAACAGGAGCATTATCACCATAAACTTACCTGCCTCATGTGCTATTATGCCACTAGTATCATGATAGTGTGAACTGTCTTAAGCCAAAGGACTACAAGATTTGCTCCAAATGTTCCTCTAGGGAACATATATGGACCAGGATGTAATGAACTACTAATATGCCTTAACTGAGGTGAGTCTCATAGTACCATTTTCATGAACTGACCCAAAAGAAAGTAAAAATCAAGGAAGCACAACAAGAACACGCAAAATCAGTAGTGCCGTCATACAGGGATGTGCTGTCGGTAGGGATCTCGACTCCTGCAGTCTCTGGACCGTCATACAGGGATGTGCTGTCGGTAGGGACCCCGACTCTTGCAGTCTCTGGACCGTCATACAGGAATGTGCTGTCGGTAGGGACCCCGACTCCTGCAGTCTCTGGACTGCCATGCGGGATGTGCTGTCGGAGGGACCCCGACTCCTGCAGTCTCTGGGCCGTCATACATGGATGTGCTGTCGGTAGGGACCCCGACTCCTGCAGTCTCTGGACCGTTATACAGTGATGTGCTGTCGGTAGGGACCCCGACTCCTGTAGGCACTGTACCATCATTCAGGAATGTGCTGGCGGTAAGGACCCCCGCTCCTGCAGTCACTATGGCCTCTGCAGCCATTATAGACCCTGCAGTCATGCTGGTTGTCAGAGACAGAGGCTTCACTCCAGCCAACATGATTGTCAAACACGCCCATGAGGAGGATGTTCTGCAGTCAGGTTGCTTTCAAACAATACTCGGAAAATGCTTACGCCGACACAAACTGCCCAACCCAGACCTGGCCAGGTCAACATCTTTATACAACGTACAAAATCATGTCAGAAGGGTCAGGAGCATTAGATAACTCCTCTGAGCAATCTAGAATAAACTGTACTAGACTTACAAACCCTTACCATAGCAATCTCCGAGGAAACAATAGAAGTCTAAGTGTGGATACACAAGTACCCACACCAGAGGCAATAGCTGTCTCCCAGACTCCAATCTATCTATCAGGTAAGGACTTGAAGCTATGCATCTACGTACCAAAACATAACAGCGAGGACTGTACACGTGACGAAGTGGCAAAAGGAGTAATTCAAGGCAAGATGAAATGGAAGTACAACCACTCCACTTCCGAGAGGGACATCCTCGAGGCCATTAAACAAAAAACGGATAAATTTCACCAACTGCATCAAACAGACAACCAAATTGAAGAACAACACAACATTGATAAAGCTGTACAGATGACGTAGCTACTTCACTCCTGAGCAGTTGCTTCAGGCTTATATGGGATTCATTCGTCCTAACTTGGAGTACTGCTCTCATATCTGGGGTGGCTCTTCTTCTGTCCAACTGTTAGATAGGGTGGAATCAAAGGCATTTCGTCTTATTGACTCTCCTCCCTTAGTTGATAATTTTTAATCTTTCTTCCCTTTCTCTTCGCCGCAATGTTGCTTCACTCTCTTTCTTTTACAGGTACTTTAACGGGCAAAGTTCGGTGCATTTGGCATCCTGTGTACCGCCGGCAAGGCCGTGGGATCGTAATACTCGTTTTGCCCGAGGTGCCCACCGTTATAGTACACCCTTCTTTCCTCACACAGCCAAACTATGGAATGCTCTGCCTTCTCCTGTGTTTCCATACTCTTACAATCTGTCTCACTTCAAAAAGCTGGTTTTCCGGCATCTTCGTGGTGTAGATTAATATGGTATTTTTCTTTTCTATTTTTAATTTCTTTGTACTATTATTTTTTCGCCCCCTAGGCCCCGTTGTGGGTCGATGACCTGTGCCCGGGCGGGCTATTCCCCGTAAAAAAAAAAAAAAGTGTGTCCAGTCAGTACAACCAAGTTAACCCAGATATTATTCTCATAATTCACACGGCCAAAAAGCATCTGAGGAATTGAAAACATTTGGTTACAAGATCCATAAATCCAATCTATTAGAAGAGCCGAGTAATAGGGTGGCCATCGCCATAAAGAGAGATGTCCACCACAAAATCATAGAAGACTTCACCTCTGGAACTCTCGCTGTTCAAATCAATCTGACCACAGGACCAATCATAATAACCATAACCTACTTCCCACCACGCAGAGGCTACCTGCCTTTTGGGGACTTCTACAGTCTTATATTATACCTCCCCCCAACCTACAAAATCGGAGATATGAGCGCCAGACATCCTCTACTAGATGGTAAGAGGACAACCAACAATGTTGGAAGAGGCCTCGACGGACTCAACAGGCAAAAGAGCCCAGCTAATAGACCCAGATTTTCCCACGTTCTACAGCAGGAACTCAGCCACAACCCCAGACATAGCAATAACAAACGGCAGATGATTCCACAACTACCTGTTTGAACAAGGTCCTGTAACCTCCGGCGACCATCTCCTCAACACTAATAACGATACCAGCTCCACCAAGGAGGATCGCCAAGCAGACCAACTGGGAGCTATTCAAAGACAAAGCTACACCCAAGCTTGAGGCTAAGGATATGACAATCCTGCACACCATAGACAACCAATCGGTGAAAAAATAGACGAATAAATAAACACATGGTAAGAAGCCATCGGAACAGCCTACCAAGAGGCCACCCCTCTCAAACGTAACAGATCACTCCCACACCTACGACAGACTACAGAACTCACCAACCAATTCCAACTGCGACAACAGAGAGCAGAGACCCATGGTTGGACCATCGTAAGCTACAATGCCTACAGAAGAATACGGGAGGAAATGAAAACAAGATCTCTGGAATAATAGGAACCTCAAATGGGCGGAAATAGTAGAACAACTCTCACAAAAATACAACGACCCAGGAGAGTTCTGTCGTCGAGTTAAGAGACTGAAAGGTTCCTGTCGAAATGAATCACCATATATAACTGACCACACAGGAAGTAAAATATATGACGACCAAGACAAAGAGCCCATACAAGTACTCAGGGACAGATGGGGGAAGAAGATCTGAATCACAAATTAATCAAGAGAACGGGTGATTTGATGGTATCCACGAAGAGCTCGTCCTTGATGAACGCCGGGTCCAGACACACCGCATCCCAGCCTTCCCTTGAAATCATATGAAAGGATCTGAGAGGGACAACCCATTGTCCAACCATTCACCCCGGAAGAATTCAATACAGCAATCTCTAATACCAAAAATAAAGCCCCTGGCGACTCGGGCATCACCAAGAAGATCCTCAGCCACATAAGCAACCCGGCTATGGAGAGACTGAAAACCAAGATGAACGCCTGCCTGGCCTCGGGTTACTTTCCAACTAATTTCTAAGAGGCCATTATTACCCTAACACTAAAACAAAGAAAGAACTCCGCCGTCCCACTAAAATATGGCCCGATCTCCATCCTTGAAATACTTGGAAAATTTTTTGAAAAAATCATCGATAACTGGAAACGACCAACAGATCAGTTGCAGACAATTTGGGTTTAGGAAAGGGGTGTCCACCTCAACAGCGATAGCCCTGGCATGTGAGAACATAGCCAGAGCCTCAGCGAGTGGTAGCCAATGTATTCTAACTCTCCGGGATGTAGCGAAGGCGTTTGACAAAGTCTGGCATGACGGTCTAAATTAAAATATAAGATCTTCCAACTCGGACTTCCCGCCAATATCGAAAAGCTGCATTGCAACTTTCTTGAGGGCAGAAAAGCTAGACTGAGGGTGGGACAACAAACAGGAGAGACCTTCCACTCATGAGTGGAGTCCCTCAGGGCAGCATCCTCTCTCCCACCCTATATATCATCTGTACTAGACTAGAAAACGAAGGTATTATGTATGCACATGATATCACTCAAATAACAACACATCGAGAGAAATCACGAGCGTTACAGGTGGACGACACTATACGGGAAATAGAAAGGGGAAACAATTATGAAAAAAAAAGGAAAATCCAAACCAGTCTCCCGAAATTTACAGTGATACCCAAATGCAGAAGGAAAACTCATTCATTAGTAACCAATAATGCCTAGCAATAATACAAAAATAGAGGGGCCCTCCTGGGCCTGAATATATCCACGACATGTTACACCCATCATGTCCACACCAGGAAGGAAAAGGCAAAAAGAGAGCAGAAAAAACTATACCACTTTAACGCGCTTCCCGAGAAAATAAAACTCCACCTGGCTACATCACTAATCATCCCGATATTATCTTACCCATCAGTACCTCTTCATACTAAGAACACCACCTAATTATTAAAATTATTAAAATTACAGGTTGTCCAAAATGAAGCCCTGAGGTTCGTCACAGCTGAAAGATACCCCTTCACCAGAACCACAGCCGAGATACATAGTGACCTAAGAATAAAACCCATCAACCAGCAGCTTCACACCCTGGTCAGTAGAGTCTGGCAAAAGATAGAACGATCAGAGAAAGAACTCCTTCAAAGACTCCCACCAGACAACGACAACAACCATACGTGGTTCCCAAAAAGTTACCTAATCTCAAGAGGTTCTTTACCACCCCCGATCCATACGGCGAGGCAATCTCCCTAGACCAGTATCCGCCAGTAGGGTCGGCAAAATATGAAATATGGCCCTCAAAACATCCACATGTGGGATAGGGTATATTATGCTGTCTAGTGCCTGTACTGACAGACAATAACTAACCCATAACACCCTAACACACTATTAGCTTAGCTAACCCATAGCAAGGCGGTCAGCCCGCCCTCACCAATCTCCTTCAAAATTTCTTCAATTTCCGAACTATTACTTCCTTCCTCCACCCCTTCTTTCTCTAAAAAAACTACAAAAAAGGAGGGGGGGGGGTGGCAGGGGCGAGCCGGCAGGGGGGCGACCCAGAGAAAGGGCAGCCATCCCGGGCCTTGCGCTTCCAGAGGCCTTGTGCTCTCGTGGTTAGTAATTATACAGTTCAAAATAATGCAACACATAAACTAGTAAAATAAGGCGGTGCTGATTGGAACCATTTTAGTGAAAGACTAAAATCTCATGAATCATCAAATGAACACGAGTTCAACCCTCACCAAATGGATGGAAGTGAAAGAAGATTGTGTAAAATGAATACCATAGATACACGCATGTTACAAGACTTGAATAAAGAAAAGGAACGGTGGCGATCGGTTCTAACACATATTACAGCAGCAGTGTAGTACCTAGCTGAATACAACTCTGCTTTGGACAAGTCAATGAGTGTTGGAAATTTCATGATATTGAGGAAGTCGAGTTGTTTTCAAAGCTTCGAGTACTCCTAGAGCTCATTCCCATAGAAACAAAAAGTGCACTTCAAGTCCTTTAGTTTCTAAAATCTCTCAACGGCTCCTTCCTTACGCAGAAATAGCGTAGGATTTTGTTGACAGTTCAAGTGACTGGCACCAGGGGAGCAAAGTTTTTCTCAACTCAAATTGATAAAACTATCTAAGGAGAACTATGTCTCAAGAGAGGTTGAGTGGAATTGGCTATGCTCTCTATCGAAAGGGAACTGGCAGTAAGTTTGTGCTATAATGAACTGATAGAAAAGTTTGCTGGAAAGAAAGCAAGGAAGGTTAATTTTGAAAGTAGGTTGTTTCTGCTACTTCGCAAATGTTTTTTGGGAAGTTATAGTAGATAAAATTATTTTTTTTAGTTATTTATTATTACCATGAAAAATTTCATTACATGCAGAGCTGTCTTTTGGCATTTGTCTTGTTTATGTTACAAATCAATTTAAAATAATCATTTATGTTCCGTGTATATGCATGTAGTAATATCCACCAGGTCTGATTTTTTTTCTTGTGTATTTCAGAATTTGATTTCAAGTATTTTCATAACTTGAAGAACAGTTATCACATACGACATAGGGGTCACAATTCTCTTTCATTTTCTTTCCATATTTTGTGTTGCAATACCTCACACAATGCCTGCTCATTCGTCTTATTCTTAAACAACCTGATCCTCTACCGGGGATTGCCCGTGCCAACTATGTGGTCGTAGTAGCATTATAAAGAATCAAGCTTGGAAATACGAATTATATCTCAACAGCTCATATACACGAAGACTTCCTTACAGAAACAATACCTCACTATAGTATTTCCATGTTAACCTGGTCCATTAACCACGCCCCTCGTCTATAGCCACAAATAGCTGATTGGTTCCTCTGAGCGTTTTACCTTCCCCCGGACTGGCGTATATAAGCGCGTATTTATATCGAGCTTTTAAAAAAATATTTAAAAATTTCTAACATTTTCTCTGAAGTGCTAATGCCTTGAAATGGTTTGCATTTTGATAGTCAAGTTATTTAACATTATTTTAAATAATAACAGATCTGCTTACCAATTGTGAACACATATAGTTTGAATTTTCTATGAAGCAATCAGCTATTAGTGTAGAAGGTGGGTGCAGCGAACGGGCCAGGTTAGCGTGGACCTCTATAAAATGCTACTATGACCACATAGTTGGCCCGGGCAATTCCCGGTAGAGACTCACGTTGTTTAAGAATAAGATGACTGAGCAGGTTTTGTGTGATATGTGTGATATAAAACAAACTCTAGGATTGCCTTTGTTGTCCTTGTGGTGCCGTGGTAGCGATTCCTGTTCGCATACATATATAATATATATATATATATATATATATATATATATATATATATATACACACACATATATATATATATATATATATATATATATATATATATATATATATATATATATATATATATATATATATATATATATATATATATATATATATATATATATATATATATATATATATATGCCAAAGGGCTTAAAGGAGTCCGGCAATGATGAATTGTCGCGGGTCCTGCAACCCCCCTAGGGACGGCTTTACATACATACATAAACGTACACAGCAATCGCTATATGTCCTTTGTACGGAGGATAAAAAGATAAAAAGGTAAAACATTAGGTTTGTGCTGGCTCAATCTTCGTTAGCCTGGCTCTTCTTCAAGAACCTGCGATTGATTAAAATCCATAAGCCCTAAAGTTACTGAGTCAATGTGGCACAGAGCGTCTGGTTTACCTTTCTCAATGAACCAGCACCCAATTACTCGTGAGTGGGTAGTGGGTGTTGGGGGAAGGGGGGTTACCAGGAAGCTCCTCTGGTCGGGGATCAATTAACTAAGGGAAACTCATACCCCAGCAACTGGTTCTCCCACCGACACCTCACTCTCATCTTGTCCTTACCATCAAAACCTTTTCTTTACCCCCATAACCTCATCTAAAACTCCCATTAGCACACATCTAACTCTTGTCCGTTGCTAAAACCTCGACTCCTAATAATTTGTCCTCACTTCCCCATCTTGTCCTTCTCCACCGTCCTTTTTTCCTCTCCCTTCTTCACACTCTCACACGTCTTCTCAGCTTGATGTATGAATTACACGAGACACGTAATGCATGCTACATAAGGCGGTCTGTGCACGCTTCACACACCCGGATAATGAGGTAATCTTGCCTGCCATCCAGCCACCTACGGCCCTCCCCTCTCCCGAGATTTATTCACCAGCATAGCACGGCAAAATGTTTTCTTCCCTTTTCCTTGAGCAAAAATCTCTAATAGAAAAACTTTATAATAACTGTTCTAGCAGCTAAAATCTTCGGGGCATAGCCTTGATATTTTCTGTTTAGCTTTCCAAGTATTTTCTTCTCAAGGGAGTCAAATTTGGTCAGGATAAGTCAAAGGTCAATGTTAGGTAATGCTTCTCATCATCATAGTCAAATTTACCCTGTGTAGAAATAGACTCCTCTCTTCCTCACGCTGTAATCGAGTGGATAAAGATTCGGTAAAGGACAACCATGGAAATTAATAAAAAAATAGGGTTTTCTATTGTTTTTCCTGGTGTTTCAATCGAATCTGACTTTATATTTCAAAACGAGCACTTTTTACATTTAAAAGTAACTAAATAAAAATTTCTCGTGTATTGAGGGTCGAACACGTGTCCAATATACGTTTCTCATTTGTTTATAAATTTAGAAGGTTCCCACGGCATATTTTAACGTTTTCAGAAAATATCGACGAGTACAACAATTTAGCGTGTTTATTGTATGTTAAGCCATGCACTAGCCATTAATTCCTTCTGATACGCATGCACACACCTAAACACATACACACACACCTACTGTACATAATATACAATTTTAAACAAACTCATGCACACGACCGCACGCACGCATGCCCACACACAGTGCACGTGGTCACACGCTCTCACAGACACACATACACGCTTACAACTACACAAACACGCATGTAATAATTACCAAACAAATGTACTTAAACCAACAAGCACACGCGTGCACCCCCGCATGCACGTATACACAACGCACACGCATAACACACACACACACACACACACACACCAAATATACCCCCACACTCACTACACCCCATACACACTACACCCACACACACACTCTACACCCACACAAACAATAAACCCCGAACACAATACACACACACACACACACACACACACACGCTACACCCACACACACACACACGCTACCACACCCACACACACACACACGCCGCCCACACACACACTTCACCCACGCACACACGCTACACCCACACACACTCTACCCACACACAAACAATAAACCCCGAACACAATACACACACACACACACACACACACACACACACACACACACACACACTGAGCTCCTACGCCATGACACACACGCACACACATTACAGACTGCAAAACACACACCCACACAAACTCTCTACACCCCCACACACACACACCCATTACACTCCACACACACATAACACCCACACACACACATTACACACAACACACACTACAACCCACACACACATCACACACAACACACACTCCAACCCCACACACACGTACACACAACACACACTACAACCCACACACATTACACCACAACACACACTCCAACCCCCACACACATTACACACAACATACACTCCAAACCCACACACATTACACAACACACTCCAACCCCACACCGGTACACACAACACACACTACAACCCCACACACACACTACACACAACACACCTCCAGCCCCACACACACACACTGTACACCTCCAACCCCACACACATTACACTAGCTTACTCACTCAACCCACACACACACACATTACACACAACACACACTCCAACCCACACACATTACACACAACACACACTCAACCCACACATTACACACAACACACCTCCAACCCCACACACATTACACACAGCACACCTCCCAGCCCCACACACATTACACACAACACACACTCCAACCCCACACACACATTACACACAACACACACACTCCAACCCCACACACATTACACACAACACACACTACAACCCCACACACACACTACACCTAACAAAGATACTCTTAAATACAATATGGGTTTGCACGAAGAACCCTTAAAACTGTAATCAGGAAAAAACCCGTTGCAAGCAGACAAGTGCAAACAGGAAATAGTTATCCATTGTTTATCATGATGATATGTATCAAGTGAAACATGTATATGCAGCAAATAACAAGGTCATTAGATTACAAGATGTTGTAACCGCTAGTAACCGCTAGACTACGGTTATGGTAAGAGTACCTCTGGCAAGCAGATGTGAACAGACATATGGCTACACACTTGAACACTAGGTCCTCGACTGTGTGAAGATAGAGCCTTTTAGGGACAGGTCCAAGCACACTGTGTGTGAAATGGCACAACACTTCATCTGTAATGGCATGATAACCGACATATTAAGAATGAATCCCTCTTTTTTGCACGAAGTAGCTATATCAGTTCCCATATATAGAACCAAACACACAATGTGCTTGAATACCTCTCACGCAAATGTGAATAACAAAGTGTGTGGCCAAACATATCGCCTCTCACTGCTGCACTCACGCAGTTGTGAATAAGTCACCCTCTATGTACAGAACTTAACAAAGAATGTATTAATTTGAAATACTCTGCAACATTCAATGTCATAATATCCTGACCACTGGGAACAGTTATACATACGCCTTGTGACCTGTACTCTGCAATCCTTTTGTGCTACCGCTCACAGGATGAGCAAAGTGTGCACAATAAACAAACCACTGTAAGTGACAAAATTTAATCAATTAAATTACCTCCACATATACACTACCTCCCCACATTGCACCCCCCACACACATTACACCCCCACACACACTACACCTCCATACACACTACACCACCGCACACATTACACCCCCACACACATTACACCCCATACACACACACCCCCCACACACATTACACCCCCCACACACACACACCTCACACACACACCACACACACCACACCCCCACACACATTACACCCCACACACACACCCCACACACACACACTCCACACACATTACACCCTCACACACATTACACCCTCACACACATTACACCAACACCCCCACACACATTACACCCCCACACACATTACACCCCCACACACACACCCCACACACATTACACCCCACACACATTGCACCCTCACACACATTACACCCCACAACATTACACCCCACACATATTACACCCCCACACATTACACCCCACAAACATTTCACCCCCACACACATTACACACACACACCCCCACACATTACACCCCCACAAACATCACCCCACACACATTACACCCCACACACATTACACCCCACACAAATTACACCCCCACACATATTACACCCCACAAACACCTGCACATTACACCCACAAACATTACACCCCTCACACACACCCACACCCCCCACACACACACCCACACACACTACACCACACACATTACACCCCACACACATTACACCCCACACACACCCCCACACACATTACACCCCCACACACACACCTCCACACACACCCCACACACACACACACACACACACCCCACACACATTACACCCCCCACATACACCCCCACACACATTACACCCCCACACACATTGCACCCTCACACACATTACACCCCACACACATTACACTCCCACACATATTACACCTCACACACATTACACCCCCACACATTACACCCCACACACACCCCCACACACACCACACACACACATTACACCCACACATTACACCCCACACACACATTACACCCCCACACATTACACCCCACACACATTGCACCCTCACACACATTACACCCCCACAAACATTACACCCCCACACACACACACATTACACCCCCACAAACATTTCACCCCACACATTACACCCCCACACACCCCCCACACACATTACACCCCCACAAACATTACACCCACACATTACACCCCCACAAACATTACACCCACACAAATTACACACATATACACCCCACAAACATTACACACACACACACATTACACCCCCCACAACATACACCCCACACACATTACACCCCACACATTACACCCCACACATTACACCCCCACACACTACACCCCCACACACACTAAATCTCTCACACACTCACTACACCACCGTGTACGAAGATGGCCGGCCCAAGGGCCACCTAGGCGTGAATTTGCTTAAGGTGTAGAAGCTGTCACCAACACAACAACCACACCCTAAGTTAACGAGCTGCATGATCCAGTGTCAAGGAATATTTCGAGAAGACCGGACAACTAGCCAACTGCACTGGCTAACCATTACCCCGGGACACGATCCGCAAATTCGATTAATATCCAGGCTCCCAATTACTGCTGGGTAGACAGAGGCAAATGGCGTGAAGAATCTTATTCATAGTTTCACCCTGCCAGGGGATCGAACCCGGATCCACTCATTTGTGAGGAGTGCATGCTGACCACTATACCGAAGGTGGCCAACATACACACTACACCCTCACACATACACTACACCTCCTTATACTATATTGTACATACATCCCCCCCCCCCACACACACACATAAACACATACATCCTTATTCTTCCGTGTCTCTTGCTCCTTTCTTCCGGTTCCTCAGAAATACCAACACGAACTTTCTGCAAGATTCGGAGAATTGGACTTATGGAATGACGTAATTTTCCCCCTAAAGAAAAGGACTGTAACAAAGTATTCTTACGTTACAAGGGTATTAAATTCATGTTATAGTCGAGCCATTGTGTAGTGTGTGTGTGTGTGTGTGTGTGTGTGTGTGTGTGTGTGTGCACTTGTATGTGTGTATGTGTGTATGTGCGTGTGTGTTTGTGTACGTGAGCGTGTGTGCTTGCGTGTGTATGAATATGTATACATGAGTGGATTTGTGCGTAGAAATTAAAGTACATACATACATACAATAAAGACAAACGTTTACGCTAATTACATAACACGACGCTTTACAAATTCTGTATACAAACAAGTAAACATTTTCGCCATGGACCAGGAGTTATACGCTAGAGGATTAAGCGACTTCCGGAAGAACTTATTAAACTTGAGTGGCAATAATTTTTACGATGAACTGAGAAGTTACACGCTAGACCCATTAGCGAGAGAGTACAGTTAAATAATGTAAGGGAGGTTAGGACAGGTGTATCTATTATGTATATCAGAGACAAAGTAATAACAGTAAACGAACGAGATCACACTAGGCGGCCCTCCATTATGTCCGTGGATTACGTACATATATCATGGTGCTGCTGCAGACCGGAAGTTGGTCGGTGACAATCGGATAATGTACTAATGAGAACCCAGGAAGCTTATTTACTGGCATCTCTGAGTGGCCCTCCCACCACGTCACGTAGGACGTTACAGCTTCTCCCTCTGGCGCACACACACATACACACACACACACACGTACTTACTACTTTGCTGCCACCTTCGTTGGTGAGGTTTAAGGAGGCGAAAGAGGCCGATACGGGACCGGCAGGGTCGATCACAGATGTTGCACGTGTGGAGGGCTACATCTAGTGCAGGACGGAAGGCGGCAGCGTCTTTCCGGCGTTGACGCTTGTCTGCCTCGTTATACAGTCGGGCTAACTGGAAAATATTGACACCTTCTTGTGTGGTGCTCCTCCAAGCGTTACGGTGTGGAGGAATCATCTCCCAGGTGAGGCAGTCGATTTGGCACTTTTTCAGGTTTATCTTAAGACTATCGTTATACCTTTTCAGTTGCCCGCCGGCGTTACGTTTACTATTCGTTATGTGACTATAAAGTAGCTGCTTTGGCAGTCTACTGCCGTCCATGCGGGTAACATGGCCAGTCCAGCGTAGTTGTTTATGGATAATGGTAGCCTCGATATTTCTACTGTTGGTGTCAGCAAGAATACTGACATCTGTTATGTTGACTTCCCAGGAAATCGAAGGATGGAACGTAGACTACTTTGGTGAAAGTTTTTAAGTGCCTTGAGGTGCCCCCTGTATGTGGCCCATGTCTAGCTGCTATATAACAGGGTGGGGAGGACCAATGCTCGATAAACGTGTAACTTTCAGATCCGTACAACTGAAGACACGGTTTCGGTAGTCCGCCAAAGGCTTGAGATGCACATCTGATCCGATGCTGAATCTCTTCATCGATGTCTGCGGTGGTGGACAGGTGGGAGCTGAGATACCGAAAGTGAGCAACATTAGAGGGGATAGTACCGTTAAGGTGGATGGATGGTGGAGATGTGGCTGAACCAGGGGCAGGCTGAATGAAAAACTGAGTCTTACGTACATTCATCTCAAGGCCGAAGTGTGAATATGCATCTGCATAGGTGTTCTGGATCTCATGTAGGCCGCGTTCAGTATGAGCGACAAGGGTGAGGTCGTCTGCATACTGAGGTTCAGTAATGGAAGCTGCCGATACCTTTGTTCCTAACTGGAGTCGTCTTATATTGAAAAGACCCTTTATCCGGTACTCCATGTTTACCCCGCCGGCTAAACTGGCACTGACACGAGTAAGGAAGGCAGCCAAGAAAATGGAAAAGAGAATTGTGCCAGTACACACACTTGTTTAACCCCCGTTTGAATGGGGAAGAACTCAGACTGGGTGCCATTGTGCAGGACACTGCCGTGCAGGACACTGCCGTTTAGGCCATCATGCAGTTGTCTCATAATGGCGATGAATTTTGGTGGACAGCCAAACAGGCTGAGGGTCCACCAGAGGGCTTCCATGTTGACCGAGTCGAAGGCCTTGGTTAGGTCGATGAAGGCCATGTACAAGTCACAACGCTATTCTCTGCACTTTTTCTATATCTGGCGGGCAGCAAAGATCATGTCAGTGGTGCCACGTGATGGTCTAAAGTTACACAGAGATTCTGGAAGGAAGTTTTTCGCCTCAGGAAGAAGTCTGTTTAGGAGGACTCAGGCGATAATCTTGCCAGGTACGGACAGCAGTGAGATCCCGCGGGAGTTGCCACAGTCTGGGCGGTCACCCTTGTTCTTATAAATATTGACAATGGAGGCGTCTTTAAGAGCTTGGGAGATTTACTCCTTTTCCCATACATTCTCCAGGAGAGAGTGGAGACGGCTGGTAAGCAGAGGTCCTCCTGCTTTAACTCCTGGTGCACACAATATATGTAACAATCCTCTTATTCAAAGAGAGAAGATATTGCTGCCCTCACTTCACATAAAGCTAGGGCTTGTGAAGCCGTTTATCAAAGCATTAAGCCCAGAAAGTAACACCTTTAAACAAGTTCGCTTAATGTTCCCAAAATTGTCTGAGGCCAAAGTCAAAGGCGGCATCTTCATTGGACCACAAATTAGGCAGATGTTGGTTGGCATCTAAAGATTTGGAAGTATAAAATGTCAACTGTTGAAAAAAGTGCCTGGCAAGTATTTTGGCTTATAGTACACGGGTTTCTGGGCAACCAGAAGTCTGAGAACTGCAAAGCGTTGGTGGAAATTTTAATTGAATGTTATAGAGAACTTGGCTGCAGAATGTCACTGAAGTTACACTACTTGCATTCACACTTGGACTTCTTCAGACCAAACTATGGAGAAGAGTTATCAGGGGAGATGGGATGAAGCTATGATGGGTGACTACGTGTGGAGTTTGATTCGAGATGACCCTAAGGAACACAAAAGAAAATGCCGTTCAAGTGTTCATTTTTAGCATAGTTTATTGTTCAATTTCATTAGTAACAAGTGTAGAAAAGGAATGTGTTGTTTGGTCATGTTTTATGCTTTCAATATAACATAAAATTGTTTTCTCGTTTCATTTATTTCATTAGCAAATGTGATGTATATCAACATTTCACCTTCTGATTTCTGGTTAAATTTCAGAGATGATAAAAAATTAATTGCTAATTTCTGATACAAATATTGATGCTGTAAAAAAAACTAAAGTCATTTTTGGAATCAGCGTACTCGAAAACATATATAAACAGTTAAAAATTCATATAAACACAACTATCCCTAAAATTTGTCGAACAGTGAATTGTCTGCGGTCAGTAATTGAGAAAGATCATCTGTGAGTGTGTCCGGTACATAAAGCTGCCTTATTTTGTGTTCAGCGAGTGATGCCCATTGCCTCTGTTACTAAGAGAAGTCGACTGGTTGTATCTTGCAGATGAGTTGAATTGGTTATGTTGGTTAAAGCAGGTCAATTAGCTATATTCTGCAGGTGAGATTGATCGGTTGTGTTGGACACGACAGGTGAGGTCAACTGGCTGTGTCAAGCATGATGGGCACTACTGTTATGTAGGCACCAGACCAGGGCAGGGGAAACTAAAACACTGTGAAATTATTCCTTACTCGGTTACTTGATTGTTAGGTCAAGGTGAGTCCCTTAAAGTTATCAAAATACAATTCTTTTTATACATTAGACTTTTAGGAATACATTTGGCAGTCGAGATACCGAAATAAATTAAATATCTGAAATAAAAAATCATTAAACCGTTGGTGTGTGTGGGTGGTGTAGTGTGTATGTATGGTGTGGTGTGTGTGTGTGTGTATGGTGTGGTGTGTGTGTATGGTGTGGTGTGTGTGTATGGTGTGGTGTGTGTGTATGGTGTGGTGTGTGTATATGGTGTGGTGTGTGTGTGTGTGTATGATGTGGTATGTGTGTGTGTATGGTGTGGTGTGTGTGTGTGTATGGTGTGGTGTGTGTGTGTGTGTGTGTGTGGTGTGGTGTGTGTGTGTGTGTGGTGTGGTGTGGGTGTGTGTGTGTGTGTGTATGGTGTGATGTGTGTGTGTATGGTGTGGTGTGTGTGTGTGTGTGTGTGTGTGTGTGTGTGGTGTACAGGGTGGTGCAATGCGTCTAGTGTGGCAGCATTAAGTTAGTGTTAAGTAACAAGCACTGTTTGTTCCCTCTCGCTTTCAGCTGCCGCCGCTGGCTAGCCCTCGTGGCGAACAGAGAAACAACTTGCACAAGTCTCTTCACCATCAAGACTTTTGCTGTGCCTCCTCGTGGCAACACACGGTAACTGGGTGCCTCGTGGGCACAGGCTAAACCAACAACTACCCCGCTGCCTTGCTGATTAATCTTCGTAGGTATAAGGCTACGGGAGTAAACTCAACACGAAAAATCTGTGGTGAAGCCCAGCATGAGGCACACATGCTTACAGAGCTCCAACGAGACCCCAACGGCGATATAGGCGGTAGAAGTGAACAACATGGGAACCCAACGACTACACCAGCGAATGAAGGCAATGCATGATGGAAAGGCTACTAAGGCGAAACCCAAGAAACTGGGCTATATGCAGTCCACTGCAACTCTCCCTCTCCTAAGTCGTTGCAACACTTACACCACTGGATCAGGAATATGGAGAGCCAAGATGTGTGGTTGCAGCTTGCCCTCCTGCTTCACCACATAAATTAACTCACGCATAGCCATCATCCACCTCATCATACTTCTTATGATCATCAAAACCCCTAAGCCCCAGTCAGACCGTGGCAACTACCCGGGATCTCGCTGCTGTCCATAGCTGGTAAGATTATCGACCGAGTCCTCTTAAACAAACTTCTTCCTCAATATGGCTTTCGACAATCATGTGCCACCACTGACATGATCTTTGCTGCCCGCCATATACAGGAAAACTGCAAAGAACAGTGTCGTGTCCCGTACATGGTCTTCATCGACGTAACCAAGGCTTTCGCCTCGGTCAACAGGAAACCCCACTGGCGGACCCTCAGCCGTTTTGGTTGCCCACCAAAATTCATTGCCATTGTGAGGCAACTCCATGATGGCATGAACACAACGTCACCCAGTCTGAGTTCTTCCCATTTCAACCGGGGGTAAAATAAGGATATGTATTGGCACCAACTCTCTTTTCCATTTTCTTGGTTACCTTCCCTACCCGTGCCAGTGCCAATATAGCCAGCGGGGTGGACATCCAGTTCCAGATGAAGGGCCTTTTCAACACAAGACGACTCCAGGCAGGAAAAAAAAGGTGTCTGCAGCTTCCATTACTGAACTTCAGTATGCAGAAGACCTTACTAATATCGCTCACAATAAACGCGACCTACAGGAGATCCTGAGCACCTACGCAGATGCTTATGCACACTTCGGCCTTGGGGTGAGTGTACTTATGACTCAGATTCTCTTTCAGTCTGCCCCTAGTTCAGCCATACCTCCACCATCCATCCAGCTTAACGGTACTACCCTTTCTAATGTTATCCACTTTCAGTATCTCGGATCCCACCTGTCCACCACTGTGGACATCGATGAAGAGACTCAGCATCGGATAAGATGTGCATCTCGAGCCTTTGGCGGACTCCGTACCCGTGTCTTTAGCTGTAGGAAGCTGAAATTATCTACATAGTTGCTTGTGTATAGACCCGTTGTCCTCCCCACCCTGCTTTATGGCAGCGAGATATGGGTCACATACAGGAGGCACCTCAAGGCACTTGTAAACTTTCTCCAATGTAGTCTACATTCCTTCCTCCGAGTTTACTGAGAAGACATGAGAACAAATGCCAGTATTCTCACTGAGACCAACTGTAGGGGCATCGAGGGTACCGTTATCCTTGAACAACTACATTGGACTGGCCATGTTACCAGCATGGATGACAGTAAACTGCCAAAGCAGCTACTTTACAGTCACCTAACGAATAGTAAATGTAACAGTAGAGGGCAATTGAAAAGGTATAAGGATAGTCTTAAGACAAACCTGAAAAAGTGCCAAATCGATCCCCCTCACCTGGGAGACGATTACTCCACACCGTAACGATTGGAGGAGCACCACACGAGAAGGTGTCAATACTTTCAAGTTAGCCCGACTTCATGCCAAGGCAGAGAAGCACCAAAGCCGGAAAGACGCTGCTGCCGCCCCTCCCGCACTAGATGTAGCCATCCACACGTGCAACATCTGTGAACGGCCCTGCCGGTCCCGTATCGGCCTCTCTAGTCACCTGAGAACTCTCCAACGAAGGTGATATCCCTAATAACTCATATCATTGTCTCATTGCTGGATGATCGTCACCCTCGATTCCGAGTGACAGCAAAGTAGTAGTAGTAGTAGTAGTGTGTGTGTGTGTGTGTGTGTGTGTGTGTGTGTGTGTGTGTGTGTGTGTGTGTGTGTGTGTGTGTGTGTGTGTGGTGTGTGTGTGTGTGTGTGTGTGTGTGGTGTGTGTGTGTGGTGTGTGTGTGTGGTGTGGTGTGTGTGTGTGGGTGGTGTGGGTGGTGTGTGTGTGTGTGGTGTGTGTGTGTGTGTGGGTGTGTGTGAGTGGTGTGTGTGTGTGTGTGTGTGTGTGTGTGTGTGTGTGTGTGGTGTGGTGTGTGTGTGTGTGTGTGGTGTGGTGTGGTGTGTGGTGTGGTGTGCGTGTATGGTGTGTGTGTGTGTGTGTATGGTGTGGTGTGTGTGTTTGTTGGAGAGGAAGGGGAGACCATTCAAAAAAAATACACAACGTCTCAACTACCTTATAATATTCTTATCAAGATTCAACTTCCTTATAGCAAGTGACGTCAGGGTGATTGCTGCCTCGCGGAATAGGAGAGTGGGTCGTGGGTCTGAATACATTCTAAATTTGCGTATGTGTGCGAAAAAATTTACGCGTGTACTCGTATTTTACCTGCATGTCAGAGAGAGTATATAGTTTGTGGATGTGCGTTGATAAATATTTTTCTACTTTACCTTTAAATTTATAAACAATTATATATGTGCATGTATGTGATTTGTTTTCTTTAGTTTTCGCATCTGAGTTTATTGGCGTGAACCATATCTTTAGTTTCTAAGGATGGAAAAGTAAATTACTAAGTATTTCAGTGGCTGGTAAAAGAAAAACAAACTTCCACACTGACAAAACCAGCAAAAGAAGAAGTGAAAAAAAGATAAAAAAAAAGGCAAAAGAGAAACTGGAGACAGGAAGAATTTGTCAGCTGAGGCCACAAAAAACAGCGAGAAGCCAGACGTTAGGAAAACCTGACCGCCACCGCCGCCGCCCCCGCCACCTACTACACCGAGTCACCACCACCCATAGTCCACCGACCCACCACCATCACCACCCTTTCTCCACCACCCCTCCTCCACCGAGTCACCACCACCCCTAATCCATTGACACCACCAACCTTACCCACCCCGACCCACCACAATCACCACACCTCCACCACCCTCCCTCCACCAACCCCAACACCACTTTACCACTCCTCCTCCACTGACCCCAATATCACCACTCCACCACCCTTACTTCACTGACCCAAACCACCACCACCCCTCTTACACCGACCCATCACCACCACTCCACCACCCTTACTCCACCGACCCACCACCACACTACCTCCATTGTAAATCACTTAGTACAGAATCCCCCCCAGATGAGAGGACGATCGCGGATAACAGCACACCACTGAGGAACACAGCTCACATACTTGCCATCATCTTTACAAGGAACAAATTTTACCTCTCCTTCGCACACCAAAATAACAAGAGTAAAAAAAAAATATAATTAGAAAGGAAGTTTACTCGAGCATAGTTTCTAAAAAATCCTCCCCATGTGGAATGTATGAGTCCATTAATTAGTAGTATTTTACCACCCATATACAGATGCGAGAGAAAAATCCCACAGTAGCAGTTTAAAACAAATGGTTATGTTCTGCGACGCGTGTAATGTGGTGCTCCGCCAGTCAGAGGGGTGGGGGCCCCTACTGAAGACGCCGGGCTATGGATCTTTCCTTTTTGCCAGCTTTTTGTTTCTTAAGACCGTCGGTGAGACAGGTGTCGTGGCCAGGATCCTCCCACGTACCGCCGTTTCGCCACTTCCTAGTAACAAGAGTTCGTTTTTACTAGGAGTGTTTTCTTCTGGGAATTCTGCCTTACGTCATTTGAAATATTGTCACTTTTAACATCATCATCATCCGTCTTTATTAGGTATATGATCTCAAACTCCACGTAAAATCATAGTCCAGTAAGGACAAATACATAAATTTAATTCGATTCTTTCATTGTTTTTATTATCTTAAAACAATTTGATCAGGAGCAATAACAAACACAATGTTGAACACCTGAGACGGTTGGACGCTTATTATGAACAATGTAAAGTGGTACTGGGAAACTGACCCTTGTATAATAAGGAATGCCATTATTTTTATAATTTCCATTTCGGAAGTTTACAAGTCAAATGGGTATAGTGTTAATCTGGATCAACCCAACCTAACCAGTAGGATTATGTACACATTAACAATGAGCCATACCCAAATGGTTAAGTTAGGTTGTGGCCCAAGATATCAGTCATCTTGTTTTTTGTCTGGTAAATTCTAAACACTGGAGGGAGACTAAAAATCTCATTTACCCATTACTGACGTCTTCATGTACAGTCAGCAAAATATTATTCTGCACCTTTACGGGTTCCTACACACCGGACCAAGAATTCTGAAAACACTCATGAGTCAAAGCGGATGTTGGTGGCCCTGGCTTCCTGAGTTGCCAGTTACTCTGTAGATAGTATTGACCATAAGGTGTTTCAGTGTGTCTGCGTGAACAATGTGCTACAAGATGCGAATAGAGCAGTTAGCACCATAGAAAATAATTGACGCTCAGTTACCTATGCGTAATATTGCATAACTTTCCTACATTACAAATGTTTCGTATTGTTTTTTTCTGGTTGAGGTCTTGTATTTTGCCACTTCTCATCACTGTCTCAGATAGTGTTTATTATCATGAGTATTTACACGATTTCGTTGTAACTCATAGTATGCGAAATTCCTAAACAGCACCTTAGTTCTAGAGTGCCTGCCATTCCTACCGTTTGTGGGTGACTAGACGTAGTACTACGGTATAGTATAATTCTATGACATTATCTGGTTTAAGTGCTATGGGTTTTATATGTATTCCTGATAATTTCATTGTGATTACTCCACATTATAAAAGGAATATCAGCACATAAGTTTTACAGTGAATCACGCAATCAGAGATACCAACCATACACATACACGGTGTCAGTCTCGCAATGTTCGTTGCGAGAGCCATCGCACCCAGGGGTGCAAATAATTTTTTGCTGACTGTACATAAGATTAAAAGTTTAAAAACATAACCAAAATAAATAAAGATTTCCGAACATTTAAGGAGATTTTTCCTTCACTTTTACGTACCTGGATAGTTAAAGACACAGTAATCAACAATGAATTTGCTGTTCTGTGTTAAATGTCCTCGAGGTCCTTTGAACAAAATTAATGAGATAAAATACACAACAATGCAAAAAACAAGGATGACAATAATAATAATAATAATAATAATAATAGTAATAATGTTACTACTACTACTAATAATAATAATTTTAATAATAATGTGACGATGGAAGACCTAAAACAAGAACCCTTACCAGGACATCAGGAGGTTGCGCAGGACGAGAGGTCAGCGTAGTATAAATATATAACTTATGGCAACAACACAATATTAACCTTAACAACTCACTGGGATAATTTATTCTAGAAGGAATTAAAACCCATTACATGAGTAAGCTACTTTAGGAAAATTTACTTAAGCTCATTAACAAATTTGTTGGTAAAAGTTCCCAAGTGTAAAGTTTGTATTATAAAGTAGAGAGATGTATTGATAAGTAAAAAAGGTTATAACTCTAATTTATAGCATTAGGGGAGGTTAGGTAACGATGGTGTTGTTCCGAGTCAAGAGTCACACAATCATTAACTACCCGAGTGTTGGCATGAATAATGTCCAGAGTCTAAACACCATTTATAACAAGACGGAAAGTTTTAGCATTTTTTTAAAGCCTCATAATAGTGGCAATATTAAATTTAATTACTTGGCGTTACTTTACATCATCACAATAATAACTTCATGACATCTATGTTTCCGGATGTCTGGCAGAGTCTCAGTTTCTTGCTGGGGTGAACACTAAATAAACTCACTCAATATCTGTTCTTAACCTGTACAAGAATTATCTCCGACTAGTGTTCTTAACCTGTACAAGAATTATCTCCGACTAGTGACTTATAACGTCAACTATGGCAGATGCGGTAGTAGCTTAAGTCGTTGGAAAACACACAAGATAAAATAGATTTTATTATGATTATGTAAAGTGGTTTTTGTCCTTAGGAGAACGAAAATCAATAGGTATTTTTTTTCATACCTAAAAACCCAATTCATGAATATATATGCAGGAGGTGTAGATTGAAAACTTTTAGTGCGTCAATGATAAAATATTAAAAAACTCGATTGAATCAACAGTAAATTGTTTAGGTTAGTATAGGCTAGTATAAGTTATGATAGAATTGATTAGTTTACATAGATATGTGAGTTAGGTTAGGTTATATTCGGAGAGAAATAAACGTTTGACATTGCAACATGAGGGGTTTGTTTATAATTCGTTTTTTTTTAATCTCTCTACGCACTTTTCTATATATATTTTTTTTTCTTTTTTGAGTTTCTATTTTGACAGCAGCGTAATTAAAATCCAGAAAAATACGAGTAAACTAAATATACAAGGCTTATGAATTAATTTGTCCGGTGAATAGGATTATTTTTGAGTAACCGGAATCCGACCTTAACCAGACTAACCACTCACGGTTAAGAGAAACTATCACGAAACTCATTCTACGTGAAGGTAGATTTGGTGGGGCGAATTTTTTTTACCCCAAATAAATAAATACAGAAATGGAAAAACAAAAACAAATCAGGAGTAAGAAACGATATTACGAGTATGTTGAGTTGTCAAAAGAAAGAGAAATAATTGAAACCCTACAATTGCTTGCAACATGGGACTTGGTCACAATTGTTTTGATGCCATATGGCAGTAGGGTGTCATACGGAGGCGAATTTTTTTTTTGAGTTTGAAAAATCGGCCCATGGTATTAATGATGTAGTTCTATGTGCAGAATCATGTGATATCTTCAGATTTGAAAAGTTTTCATTTTTTGCTAGGTAAATTTTAACTTCAAATCTTATGAAAATTCAGTATTCCCACCCTTTTACCAACACCACTAAATAGCTTATTTAAAGTAAAGTAAATGTATCAGGTTAATTTATTAGGATGAAAATGATCCAGAATAGTGAAACGAATGATCTTGACACATTTATTAAATTTAATATTCCTTTAGAAAACAAAATCATCAAATACAAAAACCGGTTTTACTACTACGACCCGGTGTTGCTGCACACCATAGAGAACATGTCTTTCTTGCTTCTGTTTCTACTCATCACCTCCCTGCTGACCACCTGAGCTCGGATGTAGCCTTCCCTCCTCTCCTGGCTGTACACGTGACTGCTGGCCTGGCTCACTTGCTGTACACAACGCTCTATACTCTGGGTGTTGAGGGCCAGGCAGGGACATGCATGGGGTTGTCCAGGAAAGCTCTGACTTGAACATTGGTGAGGCTGCAGGTAAGAGGGGGCTCACTGCCAGCCTGGATGTTATCCAGATCTATGAGATCAGTGTGAGGTCTTGGCACCTAAGGTGAGCTTCAGGAGTCTTCCTGACCCTGAAGGAATTGTCACCAACTGATTCGTCATGCCCAGATCCTCTCATAAGTCTCATATCCAAGATCTTTTTGACTGCCACTCTTCTCTCCTCCTCATCCTTACTGCAGAGCATTGTCTGCAATACTGCCTCGGGATGAGCATACCAGGAATATCTCCTCACAGTCTGCTCCACAGTCTGAACAACCTTCCTTGGCTGACTCCTCAGGAGCTCAAGCTGGAAGAAAACATGCCTCGGACCTTCGGAGAACGATGACTTGACCTTGGTGTTGAACCAATTTGGCAAGTAGACACTCACGATGAATTGGACAATAAGTCTCAGGTTGTGAAGCTGGTTCCCTTTCAGTTTATGATGAGCGACCCAAATTCTGCAGGTAAGCAAGTCTATCAGGCATGACCCCAGTTTTGATGGCACTGCAAATCATGCAACCATAGTACTGGTCAGTACTCAGGTCGTCACGACAGTATAAAAAGCTTCAACGAGTGGAGGGCCAACTGTGATTTTTTTCAAAGTTTTGGATTTATTTCTAACCTAGTGGCAGAGTCCAGCATCTTGCCAAGAGGACCAGGACCATCTGCTGTTTGAAAGAGTCTGCCATCCAGCTCCCTGGATCAGATGTCTGAGTGGCAACTCTGTTGGTGTGGAGGTCGCCAAACAACCAGACCAGCTTTCTCCTCCCAATCTTCCGCTCCATTCATCCGTATGACCTCTTGCCACCCTGTGTTCGTGTTGGTGCTGTCCCTCCAATGGCCTGCAGGGTCTGGTCTACGTTCCTCTCTCTGAGCCAGTTCACAATGTTATCTGCCACTATCTCAGCTGGTTTCCTGATGTCATCTTTCTCTGGAGTGAAATGCCACAAATACTTCCCTCCTGGTTCACTGCAGCAGGAGTAGTGTTCCTCCTTCACCATGGCAGGGAACAACTTGTCAGAATCTCCAACTTTCATGAACACTTTAGTGTCATCCCTTCTCCCATTAAAAAAGAACAAACAATTGATTCCATTTTCTCTTATCCCTTTATCAAACTCCTCTTCTAGGTTACTGACAGTTTCCTATGCTCTCCTCTTTACTTTGTTATGATCTATCACCAGGTGAACATCATCAGGTGTTATCAAACCACCGTCAACCCAGGCAGCTGTTGCTATCTCTGCAGTTTCTTCTGAGACCAGTGTGGTGTCGTGATGCTGGCCAGAGCTATGCTCGATATCTTTCCTATTTCGAATCTTATGCCTGGAAGGTTTGGGATCATTATTTTCTGGGTTAGGTACAAAGTCACCATTCTCCTGGTCAGCACTCGGATCAGCCATGGGGAAGTCATTAAACTCTGAATCAGCTTGACTCCAATCATCGGCCTTTTTTACCTCACCCTGGGCCTTCTCAAGTCTCTTTTCCTCGGCAACTCTTCTCCTCTTCTGTCTCTCTGTGGCAGCCTCCTGTCTCTTGGACTCCGGAATATCTTGGCTAGAAATCATGAGAGCCCCTATACTGCCAGTCTTCTCTCTCTGTGCTTTGACAAATGCCAGTTCGATCACAGGAATCTTCAGTTCACGCTTGCAAATACAGGAGATGTGGGTCTCGGATTTACAGTCACGATCGCATCCAAACTCAGGACAGAGAACAATTGGGCACTTGCAAGTAATTATGTCAAATAACTGGTCCAGTTGCTTGGCAAAGCTGTCCTTAACTGCAAGTTTTCCTCTCCCAAGAGAGATATCTCTTGCCTTTTCCCAACTGGCTAGCAGTCTCTCACTAATCTTCTTCTGACTTGTTATGACTGGAGGCTTGAACTGGCGTTAGCCAGAGTGTACTGTGCCAAGACAGCTTTGGTCATATCACTGGCAATGTCTTTGTTTGTGTAAGTTCTTGGTTCTTTTCACTGATTTGCCTGATTAAAACACCGTATCTCAAAGCATCTCTCAATGTAGGCAACTCCGACTTCAGGAGCTCTCTCCCAGACCCAAGATAGTGACTGAGATGGCTGGATTTTGGTTCCTCGTCCTGACACAAGCAGCCATCGCAAATATTATCAACTTATAAATGCATCAGAATCTGAAACAGAAAAAATATTGTTAGTTGGGTTGTTAAAGAATGAAGTCAGAAAGCAATGTTCACTATTTAATTGTAATGCACTAATGCAGCTGTACGTTAGATTTTCGATAAATTTCACGCTAAAATTTACCTAGCAAATGTTGCAAAATATTGAAACTGAAATTATTTTCTGTTTATATACACTAAAATCTACCAAAAAAGTGATGGGCCATTAGTTTTAGCTGATCTTCCCTCCTATGACACACCCTAATATGGCAGTAGGGTCTACCATTAGACAACACATTATGCCTCCAATAAGTTAATGTGAATGGCAGTGTTTATAAGATAAATCTTGATAAAATCACACGGGAAAAGGGAAACAAAGGAGCACCTTAGCTTTCGTCTTTATTGAAGATGTGTTGAATAGGACGAAAGCTAAGGTGCTCCGTTGTTTCCCTTTTCCCGTGTGATTTTATCAAGATTTATCTTATCCACGTTTTCATTGTGGATCTACATGAAATATATATATATATATATATATATATATATATATATATATATATATATATATATATATATATATATATATATATATATATATATACAAACATTTACAGGCACGTACAACCGTAAAATACACAGACACAAATACACAAACAAATACGAGTAAATGTATGTATGCACACGCGTACTGGCAAACACAAACATGAACACACACAATAAAACGAAGCATTTATAACACATATTTAACAACGAAAACCAGCCACCCACTCCACTGATAATTGATTTTATTATGTAAATTTCAATTTTTGTGCTTAAAAAAAAGATAATGTCAAAGAACTCTCCTTTAGAAGGTCTCGTGCACCGCCACCAACTTACTCTTCTTGTGTCTAGTTCATGTAATTGGTTGTGTATGAAATATGATGCAACACCCCTAATGCAATTACTGCTAAAGTGTTATTTTTTTTCCACTAAGCTGATTAAATGAGTCGTTGTTGTATGGGATTACGTGGCATTTTTGTCATTCCAGATAATGACAGTGATTACCAGTCTCTTCAATTTAACCAAAATTTGCGTTGGTGAAAGCAGAGTAACTTACCATCATTAATGACAATGACGTTGGTAAAGCCGATGCCTTGACAACAAGCAGGACAACAGTATAATACGTTAATAATAATAATTAAACCGGCAGCATGGCGTGATGTAGTCAATAAAACAAAAAACAAAAATTAGTGCATTAATAGGAGCAATAATAAACATGTTCTATTGTCCCACGTGACTCATGCAAAGAAAATATTGGCTTGAGCTCAAGGCAGAACGTGGAGAGGAGAGAGTGAGCTAATTATATGAGATTAAGTCTTGAATCCTGCCGTATCTACCACTATTTGACTTAAGGACTGCAATTACAAATCAGTGCTAGTTTCTCCTCTTAATTTATGTAAACTAATTAGTTTCTTAAATTAGAATAAGGAGAAAGGAGGAGTGCGGGATCACATTAGCATTACGCCTTTGCCTTCCAATCTCTCTCCACTCACTACTAACCCCCTCACAATTCACCACACACCCATCTCTTTCTTTTTTCCCACACCCTCATCACCACCCAACCCCGGAGTTACCCCCCTGTTGCGTCACTCCTTGCTCTTCATCTCTCCCTGCACATCTTCCTCTCGCCGCCGTCCAGACCAGCACAAAAAGTCGCGCTCAAGACAACACGACCACTAAATCAACGAGAGAAAACAGAAGACTAATATCAGTAGGGACGAACCCACGAGCGGCCTGTTGTTATTCTTCTTCCTATTTTTCGTACCAAGACAAAATATTTAATTCTCCTTCCGACCCTGGTGAGTTTGACAGCTACCATGACCTACTACTAACTATACATTTCCCAACAGTCCTTCTTGTATACCTATAACTGCATTTCACTAACAGACAGGACCTCCGTATAATAGCGAAAGAGGCAAATTATAGTCAAGTTTAATAACGAAAAGTACATAAAAACTAATAAAAATAATCTTCTTGGTATTGTTATGGGTTAAAGTAAAGGTTATCAGAAGTAGCAGAGAGAATTTCGTTTTGTTTTGTTTTTGACAAGACAGCTATGAGGGAACCCCTTGCTGTGCGCCCTCTACTGACTCGCTTAATTATACAACAGAAACAATGAAATACAGTTTTGACGATCACATAAACGTTATTATCATACTGGAGCACAAAATTAAAATTCCTTTGGCGAAAGTATTCAATATTTATAGACACTCGCATCGTTTTCAAAAGCGACATTACTGCGGCCCACCACCTGACCTGCTCCATGGGTGACCAGTCTATCAAACTAATGAATCCCTCTACTGTTTATTTATACTCTTCATATTTAATTTAGCAAGGAAGAAGAGTATTACAAATAGCCCACACACAACGCTTCCGTGACGCCTGCTGGACCACCACTCCACGACCCCCTGACGGAGACACGATGATCCTCCCCATACTGGCCAGATATTTTGTAAAAAACATTGATTATGTGTTAAAGGAATATCCTTGTCACACTTGCCAGATGCTTCTGGTGTCATTGTACAGGGGTACCTAGTGACAGCACTAGGATCCCGCTTCCTCTATCAAGGAATAAACAATTGAAAATTGAAAAAAAAATGAATATTTTTCTTGAAGAATAACCCTAATATTACTCGAAGACTTGTGATTATGCATATTACGTGATTATAAACTACTATTTGCTATAATGTAAAAAAAAAGTCCCCTTTTTATTTATGTATGTCAAGCAGCCTAAATCTAGCCTTCATTAGGAGAAGCCTCAAAATATTTCACTCACTTAATATTCACCTTTTAGACGCACCTGTGTCGCTCTTTGTTCCATCACTGCCAGGCCGTCACACCACTTTGCTCACCCACAAGCGCAAATGATGTAAATATTTTTTGTCCTTTTTCGGTAAAAAAATCAGCGGCTATAATGAAGGCTGGCCTTCCACCACGTCCTGCATATATCACCAGCCGCTGCTAAGCCCTTTATACGTTCTTCACTGCCTGTTCACCACTGGCTCAAACAGTTTCTTCTAAATACAAACAAAAGTCCTGTTTTATTGTTATTATATTTAAATGTGATAAACTTTTCCAATCAATTATAAACTAAATCGTTCATGGTGCCAAAATGGTGAAAGTAAAAACAGTCAAAAGGTTTGACAGTAAGGGAGAGAATGGATACATTACAATGTAAGCTAATTGTATTCTCGGCATTACGCTCGACCGCCTTCACTTTCCCATCTGTAAAGTTAAGCACCCATTCACAGTTCGATATACTGAGATCGTCCTTAATCAACAATGATGTCTTCCGTCAAAGGAAGGAAATATTATTTTCTTTTTTCTTTACAGGATAACGATCGATAGCCATTTCCACGTTTTGGTCAACTCGTCATGGAAATTCATGGATGTGCACTCCTGTGAGATACAACCAGAACTCTTTCCCATCTCTCATTTATTCAGACCCCGTGTGCATTATGAAGTCGAAGGTCAAACACAACGACTACGCAATTTTAACCAGAAAACCTAATATGTTGACCAATCAAAATAAATTTTGACAACAGTTAACTAGAAAATAATAATTATAAGTGTATAATCCTCTTAATACCACGAAGCCTAAAGATAAAAAAAAAACGAAAATTTGGGTTTAAGTCATACGAATCACAAGACGACTAGCCTCGGCTCATGTTACCTTAAGAATAACTACCGTAACGCTAACCTAACCCCCTCAGGTAGCGTTAGGTTGTTTGATCATCAGGTGAAATAAGCTAGAGGGATAACCTTCAAGTGATATGTCTTTACAATTTTAACTGCCCTGGACACCACACACAAACTCTGACCCCCCCCACAAACAAACTCTGAGAAACCCCCCTACACACACACACCTGACACACCCCCCCACACACAAACTCTGAGACACCCCCCACACACACACAAACCTGAGACACCCCACACACACAAACTCTGAGAACCCCACACACACACACTGAGAACGCCCCCCCACACACACACACACAACCCCCGAGACACCTCCCCCTCCCCACACACAAACTCTGAGACACCCCCCCACACACACAAGCTCTGAGACACCCCACACACACGCAAACCCTGAGAACCCCCCACACACACAAACCTAAGAACCCCCACACACACACAAACCCTGAGAACCCACCCCACACACACACAAACTCTGAGACACCCCCCCACACACACAAACTCTGAGAACCCCACATACACAAACACTGAGAACCCCCCACACATACACACAAACTCTGAGACCCCCCACACAAACTCTGAGAAACCCCAACACACACACTAACTAGAGCCACTAACACAGACACTCTACATACACTCAAATTTGAGACACCTCTAGACACACACACAACCCTGAGACCCCCACATACACACACACAATCCTGAGACACCCCCCCACACACACACAAACCCTGACACCCCACCCACTGAGTTCTAGAGCACTCTACAAACAAACAAACCCTGAGACACTTCCACACTCTGAGACACCCCACACACACAAACCTGAGACACCCCCACACACACAGCTCTAAGACACCCTCACACACACACACACACACACACACACACACACACACACACACACACAGCTCTAAGACACCCCCAAACACACACAAACACTGAGACACACCCCCACCACACACACACAAACCTGAGACACCTACACACACAAACCTGAGACCCCCACACAACATCTGAGAGACTCCCACACCCCACCACACACACACAAACTTTGAGACACCCCCCACACACACAAACACTGAGACCCCACACACACAGAGCACACATAAACTCACACACACACACACACACACACACACACACACACACACACACACACACACACACACACACAGCACCTCACAGCCACAAACTCTACAAATTGAGACACACCCCCCCAAGACACACACAAACACTGAGACACCCCACCACACACACACCCCACACACACAAACTCTGAGAACACCCCACACACACACAAACTCTGAGACCCCCCACACACACAAACCTGAGACACCCTTCCCACACCCCTCCCAGACACCCTCCACACACACAAACTCTGAGACCCCCACACAAAATCTGAGACACCACCCCAGACATTAAAACACACTCTGAGACAAATTCCCCACACACACACACACAAACTCTGAGACCCCCCACACACACACACAAACCTACACACACACACACACACACACACACACACACACACACACACACACACACACACACACACACATACAAACTCTACGACACCCCAAACACACACAAACACTGAGACACACCACCACACACACACACACAAACTCTGAGACACCTTGCATGCCACACAAACTCTGAGACCCCCACACATGTAAAATCTGAGACACCACCCCAGACACAAACACACTCTGAGACACCTCCACACACACAAACTCTGAGACACCCCAGACCCCTACACACACACCAAGCCTGAGACACCCCCCACACACACAAACCTGAGACCCCACACACACATCTGAGGACACCACCCCACAACTTGAGACACCCCCCACACACACACAAACTCTGAGACCCCCCACACACACACACAAATCTGAGACACTCCCCAGACACACACACACCTGAGACACCCCTCACACCCCCACACACAAACCCTGAGACACCCCCACACACAAACTCTGAGACACCCCCACACACACAAACCATGAGGCATCCCCCCACACACACAAACTCTGGAGACCCCACACACACACACACACATACACACAAACTGAGACACCCCCCACACACACACACAAACTCTGAGAAACCCCACTACACACACAAACTCTGAGACCAGCCCTCCCACACACAAACCTGAGACCCTCCATACACACACACACACACACACACAAACCATGAGACACTTCTACACACACACACACACAAACTCTGAGACCCCCACACACACACAAACTCTGAGAAACCCCACCCACACACACAACCTGAGACACCCTCCACACACACACGTTCTGAGACCCTCACACACACACACACACAAACCTGGACACCCTCCCCACACACACACACACAAACCTGGACCTTTCTCACACACACACACACACACATAAACCATGAGACACCCTCCCCTACACACCCACACACAAACTCTGAGACACCCCCCCACAACACATCTGAGACCCCCACACACACACACACGCACATAAACCATGAGACACCTCCCTACATACACACACATACAAACTCTGACCCCACACACACACACACACACCTCCCCCTCCCCCACACACACACACAAACCTATGACGAAAGATTTGAATTTAAGGCACTATTTATTTTTTCAAGGTCAAAGGTAATGAAATTTCGTTAATTTGTTCAATCATTCTCGGGTCCTACAATACTTTACTTCATTGTTATTGTTTGTTATACATTTCGTCTCAAGTGTTCTTCCTTTAGTCACTCATTAGTTATCTATTTCTTTGTTTGTAATGAATAATGTACAATTTATCTCAATTAGTCAGCTCAGTTTACTTATCTATTCAAATTGGCAGCAATTCATAACTTATACAGTATATTCATATTAATTCCCATCCTTTAGTAAAAATGGCACCATCATATTTTTATCATACTGTGGCTCAGCATCCCACGACCAAGAGACAGGAGCCCGATGAGATAAGAGATAGAGATACCCGACGGGCGCCGTGATACACCCGACGGGCACAGATACACCACCTGTGACGTGAACGCCGTAGAACACCCGCAGGGTTACCCCCTGATGCGGGCAATCGTGACGCACCACGAGACACCCGTGAGACAACCCGCGAGATAATCGATAGGTGCCCGTGATTCACCCAGAAACACCTAGGGACACCTGAAAGGCACCCGTGACGCACCCGTGAGACACCCGACAGTCACCAGTGAGACACCCGACAGGCACCCGTGATACAATCGGAAGACACCCGACAGGCACCTGTGATGCATCCGTTAGTCTCCCGCGAGACACCTGACAGGCATGCGTGACGCACCTGTGATACACCCGTGAGAAACCTGACAGGCACGCGGCAAGACATCCGATGGGGCACCCGTGGCGCATCCATGAGACACCCTGTGAGACGCCCGACAGGAACCCGTGATACACCCGTAAGATACATGGAGAGACACCTGGACAGGCACCTGTGGCGCATCCATTGAGACACCCGTGAGTCACCTGACAGGAATGTGACGCACCTTTTACGTGATACACCTGTGAAACACCCGAGGGAAAACCCAAAGGCTTCCGTGCGCAACCTGTGATACACCTGACAGGCACCCGTGGCGCATCCGTGTGGCACGTGGCACGACAGCTGTGTGAAGCACCCGTGATAATAATTCGTAAGCCGCCTTGATAGGTATGATGACACACCCGTGAGTCACCCAGAGACACCTGACAGACACCTCGTGGCGCATCCGTGACACGCGTGAGAGACCCGACAGTCATGCGTGACGCACCAGTGATACACCCGTAAGAGTCACCTGACAGGCACGTGTGACGCATCCGTGAGACACCTGACAGGCACCCACGAGACACCTGACGGTGGATCTAAATCAAGCCAGTGTCTCCAAGGTTTCCGGCTTGATCTGTGTTGGCACAAAGAGGTAATTAGCTGTTGTGAGGACCTCTTACTCGGAGAATTACTGTCGCTAATTTTCACACTAGTTTGAACATTCTACACACTTTCCTTAATTCTACTGACTCGCTTCTAATATTGTTGTAAATTTTCTCTATTTCATTTATTTACTTTCTTGTCATGTCTATTCCCTTACTAAGTCTTATCATCACTCGTATATAATTATTTCCCTCTAATCTATATAATCTGGGGACAAATATAAGAGAACGAGCACATATAACTATCCAGATTATCAATAATTGTCCTGGACAGTGACCAAGAAATTATATGGAAATTATTAATAAGGTGACTAGGGGATTCCATGAGGGAGTTATAGAAACTATAGAGGTTAATACATGTTAAGTAGTGATGAACTGGTAAAGAAAAATTATACTTTAATTGTGAGCGATGACCATTTTTGTGATCAATGGATGAAAGAATTATAATAAATTAATCATGTTCTGTTTTAGGTGATGATGTAATTAAAAATAAATATTTATCTATATTATGACTAGAGAATAATTAGAATGAAATTAAATCAAACATATTCCGAAAGTGATGGTAAGCAAAGGAATTACAGTATACTAAATCATAATCTAATAGCAGTGAAGAGAGAGGGGGAGGGGGGTTGACTGTGTGTGTTTGAAAGGGGAAGGGGAGCAATAATCAGCAAATCTGTACGGTTCATGTCAATAACTGTTTGGTAACACCTCTTAAAGGGTATAGAGTCTCGTCAGCGATGACCCAGTCACCCTGAGCAAAGGTAGGTTGTTAGGTCAAAGGTCAAGCTCAATGATCAACTTTGATGACGTATTTTCATATTTCTAGTAGAAATATACTTGAAAATAGTAGTTTTATTTCCATAATTTTTGCATACTAATATTTAACCTCAACTCTCGACTAGTTCACTATTCTTTGTATCTCTTTTTACTGAGTGAACTCGACAGATAGTCCTTTAAAAAGGTATTGTTGTTTTTCTCTTTAGTGAGATGCTTCCAAGCGCATTAAAATTTATTGTGGTTTTATAATTTTCCATGTGCGCTCCCAACATCACCACTTTTAAACGCTCGGTGTCGAACTTCTGAACCTCTTCAATAATGCATCAGTGACAGCTGCAGTTTTAAAAGTACAAGCTTCTGTTGCAGGTCGGGTTGTATTTATAACTGTGACCTACATTGTTATTATTCACCGAGAACACTCAATTATGTTTTGGTCATAATCACAAAGCAGAGAGGAAAAAAATGGAAAATATTTACATACTGTCCTTTACCAGAGTAACGTAACAGGCAGGAGTGTGACGGTGGAGGAGGACCACCACTCACTCTCGCTAAGTGTGACGGTGGAGGAGGACCACCACTCACTCTCGACAAGTGTGACGGTGGAGGAGGACCACCATTCACTCTCGACAAGTGTTATGGTGGAGTCCGGCAGCTTGTGAAAGGATTACGCCACTGGAGCATCTTAAAGAGAATATTTGATGCCTGACTGCAGAGTGTGTGTGCTGCTGGCCCTCACCTGTGTGCAGGTACCTTTCATAACATGGGCCAGTGAATCACGTGTCATTCAAGTGTTAAGTTTAGACATTTTTATGAAAATTATTATTTTTTTTTATTTTTCATGTCAAATAAAATATATTGTCAAATTTGTTAAGAGTTTTCAATACATTTTCATCGCTGGAAGACATATGCCCTAGGGCATAGACTTGGGGATATGCTGGGGTATAAACAGGGCAAGACTTAGGCGAGACTTCATTTTCTCCTCCATTACACAATAAATGCACAAGTTGTTACATCTCGCATGAAATACTTTATATAACCGTAAAAGGTGTTGATATTCACACCACACGTCAATATCACAACCATCAGAACAATATTTAACATTGAATTTGACAGATACGCATATGCATCTGCGAATCCAGAAGAAACGTAGGTGTATATTAAAAATCTAAAAAAAAATGTTTATTGACTGACATACCTCCGAGCACACACACGCACACACACACACACACACACACACACACACACACACACACACACACAAAGTCACAATGTCACTTCAACTTCGCCGGCGGGGCATAAAAATTGTGTAGCCATAAACTGACCCCCCCCTAAAAAAAAATAATAATAATAAAAATACCTGGACTTCCCCTCATGTCCCAGACACAAAAGTTGATTAAGGTTTAAAGTTGAATAGCACAAACACCTAAATTATTCTCTCATAACCCACCACATCTTAGTCATCAACCAGCTTAGCCTCCGTTCCTCTCTTCCCACTTATTTACTTCATTTTGCTTCCTCTTATCTTCTCCCTGCCCTTCATCAGTTGCCTATCTACACCATTTTGACGAAAGTTTTCAACCCTTCATCCCCATCTCCACCCAATTTTAGCCTTACTCTCATTCCTCCATTCAATCTTCAGGACCATGAATTCCGTAGCCACACATCTTAAGACTATTTCATGCCCACCATCCTCTCACCACCCACCACAACCCTCTCACCACCACCCTCTCACCACTCCCAACCACCCCCACCACTCTCTCACCACCCTCTCATCACCCTCTCATCACCCTCTCACCACCCTCTCACCACCCCCATCCATCCAATCTTGTGTTCGTCGCTGCTTCTCACAAATGTCCGACCTCTGCTCATCACCACCCTACCTCCTCTCTTCACAATCCTCCTCTATGTGATCCCCGTCCAATATCTCGGGCCCAGACGACTCCCATACACTGTACACCTAATGGGACTATACGCTGTCTTCAGGCACCCGGCTCACTCTACACTATACCTACTTGTACATTCCAGCTCATTCCCCCAATTCACGTCTTACTTATTTTCCGCACATTTCACTTCTCGTTACTGCTCTGCTCTCCCTCTCCCCCCCCATTCGCATTCCGAGAGGATACTTTTCCCCCAATATCACACGTCTTCACCAGTTTCCCATGACTAAGAATTACCCGCCTTAGTTGAGATCCATAAACAGTCTATTTCAGCACGAAACACTAGGCATCGTTCCCTTATGGTATTTAGCACTACACATCCTTACTGGCCATCAATAAGCGTCATCCACATTCCTTAACCGCATCAGTATGGAGTTCCGTTCTATGCATAAATAATTAGTGCACTTGAAAGCTACAGGTCCTTTCTAATCCGATCGTTAATCGTTGTAGGTCCTTTCCAATCTTCCTTCAGCGCCATTCGTTCGTACCAGCCACCAATAAAGGTTCATCATCATCTGCCCGCCCAGTCATACACCTCCAGAGACGATGTGAGTATTCTTAAGCTACAGTAGGATTCCATATATGCGTTGGCAGTGCGTTTGCATTATGCGCTTGCAGTATGCTTTTGCGTTAAATTGCCTTGGAAAACGGACACCCCTGTTTACATTTGCAGTTGCATATTCTGTCTTATACAGAGGGAACAAGACAGGAACGATGGCTCCCAGTGAATCGATGATACGACGCTATTTATATGAATAGGATGATTCGCTATTACTTATCCTGGTTTTGAATAAGATCATACGGGATGCAAAGGGAAAACGGTCAAAGAAATATAGATGGTGGATGCAGACAACACTTGTTCTCTCGCCTTCAGCACTCTTGGAAAGTTAATATTTTTAAAATTGCGTTGTTTTGAAATTGTTCACAAAATATAAGAAATTTAAGTTTTCCGAAGCTATAATCGCACCATTGTTTACATTCCATCCCAGTTTATCAGCTTTAATATTAGGTTGATTGGTTATATTAGGTTGTTAGATAAGGTTTAATTGGTTAGGTTGGGTTTGGACCTAGGTTAGGTTAGGTTGGACCGAGGTTACGCTCACTTTTCAAGAAACGAAAGTCAGATTTAAACAAAACACATCTAGAAAACACTAGAAAAAAGTGTTTTGGTGTAAAATTCGACGGGGGAAGTAAAGCCAATAATTACCAAAAGTTGTAAAAGATGTACATCTGATGACATCACAACTATTTTCTGGTCGACTATGTATTAAAAATACATGTATGGTCCTCACTGTCCCCTGTGATGAAAAATACATGGTGAGTACTAGATTGAGTGATGATACTCACCATCCAAATCCTCCCTTCCCATGATATAAGCGATGCTTTCCCATGTATTGTGGATCAGTTGTATATGCTTCTAGGAGGGCAAACGTGCATCATAAAAACACTTATGTTGGCGCACAAGTTCAATCAACTTCTCAGTCTCCCTGACAGAAGTTTGTTTTTTTCCTCGAGGCATTTTGCTGGGTGAGGAGAGCACGTGTATGAAACAGGAACTAGTGACGTCACAGTGTGGGATTCCTTCGTCCGTTTCCATGCGGTTGCCTTTTCAATCGCTACAGGGACCGATTGAAATGTGCTACAAACGCATAACGTTAACGCTACCGCTAACGCAACCCTTCCAATGGAAACAACCGTGTACGAGTACATTTCAACATGATCTATTTTTGGCGCTAACGCTACCGCGTGACTGGAATCCGAGCTTTAGTTATTATGCGGCCCCACCCACTAGTCTATCCATTCCAGAGATAAAGTGCTGTGACACTGCACACACAGTATGCTTGGATCTATCCAGATAAAGTTATATTTTTTCATAGTCTAAGACGTTGTGTTGGAGTGTGTGGCCACATGTCTGGCCGCACACCTTACAATTAGTCTTGTTCACATCTGCTTATGGAGCAAAATTCAAATTAAAAATATCCATTCCACCTTCCCGTGTCACACCCGTCCACCCCCACAGTGTGACACATATCCCAGTGTTGGTTTGGGGTAAGGGCTTCTCACTATCACCACTCTCCCCTTCTTCCCTCCCCATTCCTCATTTCTTCCTCTCTTCTTCCTTCTCTTCCTACCGTCCTTCTTCTCATCTTCCTATTCTTCCTTTCTCCCTCAATTTCTTCCTCACCCCTTCCCTTTATTCATGCCTCCCTCCCTTCCTACCTCCCTCCTTTTTTACGTCCTCCAACCCTTTCTTCTTCTTCTTTCCCTCATTTACTTACCCTGTCCATCCCATCTTCCCGTTCCCCCCTCCCCCTCCCTTTCTTCCACCCTCCTCCCTGTGGTTACCAAGAGCAGGTCCTCACCCGAGAAGTCCAAGCTGGGTCTTGCTCCACCTGTCATACCTGTTCCGCTGGATTATTTTTTTATTTTTTTTAGTTGCCAGGAGTCTCTTTCCAGAGTCGGTGACCCCAGTTGGTGTTTATTCGTCTCCTCTGGTGCCACTGGGGGCGTCAGGAACAAGACCGACCCTCACTGTTTATGTCGAGGGTTTTTGAAAATTCTGAAATTAAGTTCATAGTTTTTTCTTCCACTTCTTTTGCTCTAGAGTTAAAATGTATGGTTAATGCTTTATTTAATCGTTGGTGGGGAATTATTTCGCAGGTAAATTCACTTTATTCTAGTTGTTCAGTGGATAACTTTTTTCTTATACTTATTTTACTTATTTAAAGTCAAATAAATCTCGAGTTATTTTTCTTGTTTAATTTGTTCTAGTAGTTTGTGAACACAGAAAGACTCTAAGCGGGTTTTTTTTCATGTTTCCGTACCAAGAAGACATCAATAATTTAACTAATCTAAAATTTTATTTGAAGTAACTAAAAAACATTTCCCAAACATTTCACTTTAGCAAGTAATTCTTTAACAAATAACTGATGACATTTCATTATAAGACCTGGGAGAATTACTTAAATAAATGTGACTAAGAACTCGTCACAGCAAATGAGAGTGGTGGTGTTGGGGGGTAAAACTCTCTTTCAGTCGGTGTGGCGGGAGTAGAACGCTCTCAGAAGGTTTGGTGGGGTGGGTAAACACTCTCTCAGTAGGTGTAGTGGGGGTGTAGAACGCTCTCTCAATGGGTTTGGTGGGGTGGTAGAACGATCTCAGTAGGTTTGGTGGGGTGGTAGAACGCTCTCTCAGTAGGTGTAGTGGGGGGTGGGGCAACTCTCTCAGTAGATGTGGTGGGGAAGAACGCTCTCTCAACAGGTGTGGTAGGGGTGGGAGCAACTCTCTCCCAGTAGGTGTAGTGGGGTGTAGAGTCTCTCAGTAGGTTTGGTGGGTGGTAGGTCTCAGTAGGTTTGGTGGGGTGGTAGAACGCTCTCTCAGTAGGTGTAGTGGGGGGGGGGGTAGAACGCTCTCTCAGTAGGTGTGTCTCTCAACAGGTGTGGTGGGGGGGTAGAACGCTCTCAGTAGGTGTGGTTGGGGTTTAACGCTCTCTCAGTAGGTGTGGTTGGGGTTTAACGCTCTCTCAGTAGGTGTGGTGGGGGTAGAACGCTCTCTCAGTAGGTGTGGTGGGGTTTAACGCTCTCTCAGTAGGTGTGGTGGGGTTTAACGCTCTCTCAGTAGGTGTGGTTGGGGTAGAACAGCTCTCTCAGTAGGTGTGGAAGGGGTTTAACGCTCTCTCAGTAGGTGTGGTGGTGGGTAGAACGTTCTCTCAGTAGGTGTGGTGGGGGATAGAACGCTCTCTCAGTAGGTGTGGTTGGGGTTTAACGCTCTCTCAGTAGGTGTGGTGGTGGGTAGAACGCTCTCTCAGTAGGTGTGGTGGGGGTTTAACAGCTCTCTCAGTAGGTGTGGTGGAGTAGGGTCTCTCAGTAGGTGTGGTGGTAGGCAACTCTCTCAGTAGGTGTGGTGGGGTTAACGCTCTCAGTAGGTGTGGTGGGGGTAGGTGTGGTGGTGGTTTAACGCTCTCTCAGTAGGTGTGGTGGGGGTTTAATGCTCTCTCAGTAGGTGTGGTGGGGGCAGAACTGCTCTTTCAGTAGGTGTGGTGGGGGCTCTCTCAGTGGGTGTGGTGGGGTAGCGCTCTCTCAGTAGGTGTGGTGGGGGTAGAACGCTCTCTCAGTTGGTGTGGTGGGGGTTTAACGCTCTCTCAGTAGGTGTGGTGGGGCATAGAACGCTCTCTCAGTTGGTGTGGTGGGGTTTAACGCTCTCTCTCAGTGGGTGTGGTGGGGATAGAACGCTCTCTCAGTAGGTGGGGGGGCAGAACGCTCTCTCAGTAGGTGTGGTGGGGGTTTAACACTCTCTCAGTAGGTGTGGTGGGGCATAGAACGCTCTCTCAGTTGGTGTGGTGGGGTTTAACGCTCTCTCAGTAGGTGTGGTGGGGCATAGAACGCTCTCTCAGTCAGTAGCAGTAGGTGTGGTCAGTAGGTCGCTCTCTCAGTAGATGTGGTGGGGCATAGAACGCTCTCTCAGTTGGTGTGGTGGGGGTTTAACGCTCTCTCAGTAGGTGTGGTGGGGGATAGAACGCTCTCTCAGTAGGTGTGGTGGGGAGGGGGGGGGTTAGAACACTCTCAATAGGTCATTTACTTAGAGCATTTTCATATCTACTGTAACCTTAATAAAACTCCCCAGGTATCTAACGTCGCTTCTATATTCTGAAATACTAGCTGTTGGGTTGTTATAGTTTGTGAGAACTTTATAAAATATTTATACTATTCTTCCATGTCAATTCCCGTTTACTTGTTGGTGTGAGAAACAAGTTAAAGGGGAAAGATTAATTCGTGTTGAGGGGAAACCCGAGCTTGTGTTAGACTCTTATAAATCATTTCCCTAATTTATCCGAGTCACTATATTTCGAGCTTTTTGTTTCCTTTACGCAGAATTTAATGTTTCCCTAGAGAGCGGTTTCAGTTCTGTCGTTCAGACGGTAAATGATTGGGTAAGATATACAAAAAACGCCAAGTGTGTTGCAGGAGGCACTTTAGTATGACCTCAAGACACAGACAGGGATATATCGCAGGGAAGGACAGTGTCTCAGGTCATGACATGAAGCTCATTCATCATGTGAAAACTCAATTAAGTTTGTCACACAAGTCCCGCCAGTGAAGAGCAATTCCATCCTGACCTCTAAACCGGTTTCCAGTCAAGACCACTAGACTGGCTGGCTTATTATCTGACCTTTAGACTAGCTTCTAACTCTTGAAATCAAGGTTGACCTTATCTGACCTTTGGAATAGTCGTGCACGCAATATGTCTAGACAAGGTTTACAATATGGCTACTCGTGTAAACATTAAGAACCTTTTTGGATGTGCACACAAACCTAAAGGTGTAGCCACTAAGAAATCTTTAGAAAATGTGCTAACAGCTGTTCAGATACTGTACCCAATATACTTGTTGCATGTGTACCAGAAAAAAATGGACCAAGTACGAAAAAAGAAAAAAAAGTGCAAAAAGATAGAAAGGGAGAGAGAGAGAGAGAGAAATTTAGGAAAAGTTAAAAGTTATACTGTAATCGAAATAAAAGTAGGAGCAGCTATTTCCTTCTTAACGCTGTATTGCCATCACTCATCACCCACGTTAAAGACTTCACTCATCACCCACGTTAAAGACTTCACTCATCACCCACGTTAAAGACTTCACTCATCACCCACGTTAACGTCTTCACTCATCACCCACGTCAACGACTTCACTCATCAGCCACGTTGACGTCTTCACTCATCACCCACGTTAACGACTTCACTCATCAGCCACGTTGACGTCTTCACTCATCACCCACGTTAAAGACTTCACTCATCACCCACGTTAACGACTTCACTCATCAGCCACGTTGACGTCTTCACTCATCACCCACGTTAAAGACTTCACTCATCATCCCACGTTAAAGACTTCACTCATCACCCACGTTAACGTCTTCACTCATCACCCACGTCAACGACTTCACTCATCAGCCACGTTGACGTCTTCACTCATCACCCAGTCAACGTCTTCACTCATCACCCACTTCAACGTCTTCACTCATCACCCACGTCAACGTCTTCACATCACCCACGTTAGCGACTTCACTCATCACCCACGTTAACGCCATCACTCATCACCCACGTCAACGCCTTCACTCATCACCCACGCCGCCTTCACCGTCACCCACGTCAACGCCTTCATTCATCACCCACGTCAACGCCTTCACTCACCACCCACGTCAACGCCTTCACTCATCACCCTAGTCAACGTCTTCGCTCATCACCCACGTCAACGCCTCACTCTCACCCACGTCAACGCCATCACTCATCACCCACGTTAACGCCATCACTCATCACCCACGTCAACGTCTTCACTCATCACACACGTTAACGTCTTTACTCATCACCCACGTTAACGCCTTCACTCACCACCCACGTCAACGCCTTCACTCATCACCCACTGTACGCCTTCACTCGTCACCGACGTCAACGCCTTCACTCATCACCCACGTCAACGTCTTCACCATCACCCACGTCAATGCCTTCACTCCTCACCGACGTCAACGCTTTCACTCGTCACCGACGTCAACGCCTTCAATCGTCACCGACGTAAACGTCTTCACTCATCACCTACGTCAACGCCTTCACTCATCACCCACGTCAACGTCTTCACTCATCACCCACGTCAACGCCTTCATTCATCACCAACGTCAACACCTTTAATCATCACCCACGTCAACGCTTCATTCATCACCAACGTCAACGCCTTCACTCGTCAACGACGTCAACGACTTCACTCATCACCCACGTCAACGTCTTCACTCACCACCCGTCAACGCCTTCATCACCGACGTCAACGCCTTCACTCATCACCCTAGTCAATGTCTTCGCTCATCACCCACGTCAACGTCTTCACTCATCATCTACGCCAACGCCTTCACTCATCATCTACGCCAACTACTTCACTCATCACCCACGTCAACGCCTTCACTCGTCACCGACGTCAACGCCTTCACTCGTCACCCACGTCAACGCCTTCACTCGTTACAGACGTCAACGCCTTCACTCATCACCCACGTCAACGTCTTCACCATCACCCACGTCAACGTCTTCACTCATCACCCACGTCAACGCCTTCACTCGTTACAGACGTCAACGCCTTCACTCATCACCCACGTCAACGTCTTCACTCATCACCCACGTCAACGTCTTCACTCATCACCCTTCACTCATCACCCACGTCAACGTCTTCACTCATCACCCACGTCAACGTCTTCATTCATCACCCACGTCAACGCATTTACTCACCACCCACCATCCTCCCCTCCACCTTCTATCCCCCTCCACCTCCCGTCCATCCTCCCGTCCATCCCCATTCCATCCCCGTCCACCTTCCATCCTCCCGTCCACCTTCCATCCTTCCATCCTCCCGTCCATCCTCCATCCTCCCGTCCACCTTCCATCCTTCCATCCTCCCGTCCACCCTCATCGACCTTCTCCCCGTCCATTATTTGCGACCACTGACCTCTGCAACATCATCAAAGGAGCACAAATTCTAATTCTGTCTGCAGCCTTTAGCGACGCTTGACCAAAAGCATCTATTTACCAAGTACTGTCGAAACTGTTCAGAATATAATACAATGGCGGGCAAAAAAACTTAATTTTGTGACGGTCTTTGACCTCTGACCTTTGTAAATTTAAAAAAGATAAAAGGTTTAGTCATTTTAGTTGTTACTTTTGGCTGAAAATTTATATTTATTTATCTATTTTGGTAGTGTTTGATCTTTCATCTCGTGGAAAACGGTAGAGATTCCTAACTCTCCTAAATATGAAAAGTGGTGAGTGGTATAAGTCAATGTCCCTGAACACCAGAGTCAAGCAGGACCATCGACACAATCAATAACTGGAACAACGTGTGTTTGAAATAAGAGAAGACATAAAGATAAATATTTGAAGACACGAGTAAAAAAGGAATAATATCACATCTCCACACATCCAGGGGGTGGAGGGGGCGACACACGAAATAACATACATCAGATTACTTGTAATATAATAATAATATATTTGTCTTGGATATTCATATTATTTAAAGTACAAAAGTGATGATATTTACAAAGAAAAAAATGGCATTGGATAATCATAATCATAATCATAATCATAATCATAATCATAATCATAATCATAATCATAATCATAATCATAATCATAATCATAATCATAATCATAATAATAATAATAATAATAATAATAATAATAATAATAATAATAATAATAATAATAATAATAATAATAATAATAATAATAATAATAATAATAATAATAATAATAATAATAATAATAATAATAATAATAATAATAATAATAATAATAATAATAATAATAATAATAATAATAATAATAATAATAATAATAACAATAATAATAATAATAATAATAATAATAATAATAATAATAATAATAATAATAATAATAATAATAATACTAATAATAAATAATAATAATAATAATAATAATAATAATAATTAATAATAATAATAATAATAATAATAATAATAATAATAATAATAATAATAATAATAATAATAATAATAATAATAATAATACTAATAATAATAATAATAATAATAATAATAATAATAATAATATATCAATAATAATAATAATAATAATAATAATAATAATAATAATAATAATAATAATAATAATAAATAATAATAATAATCAATAATAATAATAATAATAATAATAATAATAATAACAATAATAATAATAATAATAATAATAATAATAATAATAATAATAATAATAATAATAATAATAATAATAATAATAATAATAATAATAATAATAATAATAATAATTATAATTATAATTATAATTATTATAATTATAATTATAATTATAATTATAATTATAATTATAATTATAATTATAATTATAATATAATAATAATAATAATAATAATAATAATAATAATAATAATAATAATAATAATAATAATAATAATAATAATAATAATAATAATAATAATAATAATAATAATAATAATAATAATAATAATAATAATAATAATAATAATTATAATAATAAATCACTTCCCTCCCTTATGAACCAATGGCAGATTCGGAACCATCAAGTGAACCAGTCTATAAAAATTGGGTTAATTATAACGCAGGCGGCGACGCACAACAGGTAATCAGCACAGAATTCTAGATTAATTTGCTTGATAAAAATACCCGGAATGGAGATGAGGCAGAGGTGGCAGAGGCAGGCTACATACCTTCCTCTCACCACCATCTGCCTGTCAAGGTCCAGCAGCGGTTGTGGACGGCCAAAATAAACTGCACTCTGCAATGCAAGGGATGGGGGGGGGATCAGTGCCATCTCTTGGGGAAGGGGGCGACTGACGTGTGAGTGGAGGGCTGAAGGGAAGGGAAAAGGGGAATGATAAATAAAAGAAAAGGGGGAAGCAAAGAAGGATTAAGGAAGAAAATGGATTAAGAGATAGTGAAAACGTAGAGGAAAGACTCTGCAGGACGGATACGTAGAAAAGGATACGATGCGACAGGAAAATTAATATAATAATTGAAAGAAGAAACAAGGAAAGAAAAGAATGGAAGAGAGAAAAACGAATGTAAATTAAAGGAGGGGAAACAAAGGTGGTTATTAGGAGAAAGGCAGACACAGGTATGAGAAAAGGAAGGAGTAAAGTAGACGGAGAAATATGTTAAGCAGCAGTAAAGGAGGAAAGTAAGGGATGGGGGTAGGTAGGTCATGAGAATATCTTGCTATTTGGAAGTTCATAAGGTATAAGGCGATGGGGAGGTGGGGTCGTAGTGACGTGGTACTTGAAGGAGATAGGAAGAGGGTTACGTAGTGGAAGAAGAAGAACAAGGAGTGACGTGGTGGAAGGATTACTGAAGAAGAAAAGTGTAAGCTAACGGAAGAAAAGGGTATGAGGAAGTAGAGAGAATGAAAGGGACGAAGAAGGTGATGAAGAGGGCGAGAAGAGGATGTGGGAGAGTGACACGAATGGGGAGAACCAGAGCTCTCTTGAAGGCACCTCATAATACTGTACATTAATTTCAAGGAAGTATTATGTAACATGTAGTATCATCTGGAATAGTACACGTAACGTGGTGGTAGTAAGAACATAACAGAATGCTATCACGGTAATCAATTTGTTTTTTATTTATTTATATTTATAATCTAAGTGTAAACATATTTTACAGTGAAGTTGATACACAGTCATATGATAAGAGAGGGAAGCAGTACAACACGGGTTGTATTAAGGTGGAACAAGAGGACAGAAGCTGTCAGTATCATGCTCCTGTCGGGTGTTGACATCTCTATTTTGACATTAAAGTCCGTGTATTCATTATACTTAAACCGATTGGCCTTTAAACCCAAGTTTTTTTTTATCCGGAGAGAGAGAGAGAGAGAGAGAGAGAGAGAGAGAGAGAGAGAGAGTGTGTGTGTGTGTGTGTGTGTGTGTGTGTGTGTAATTCATTTACTGTATGGGTTTGTTAATGAATGTGATCATAGGGAAGGGGTAGAGAAGCCATCTGAGTGTATGTGGGTGTGTGGAAAAATCTACATTGTACCTTGTGCAACAGAAGAAAAAAATCACCATTTGAAAGGTTCTCTCACAAACTATCGAGACGATGGTTCGAATCCCCACAGTATATATTATGCTTCTAACATTAGTTTATCTTAAAGTTACGTAACACTTATCTGTGAGAGACTTACAGTTGGGGTTATTTGACAAGAGTTAAAGCGTTGCCCACACCCGGTACTGAACGGTTCCGGCCTCTGGCCTATTTGGAGGGTTGCCTACTTGGCACTCAAACCTCTCACTGATGTTATAAAAAAAATGCAAACCGGCAATGTCTGAAGACGTTCTGCTTATGTTGTACTTATTCCAAGGCCATTTATACCCATCATGCAGTAGATTATTTACTATACGAACCCTCCTAGAATATTTAATTATAGTATCTATAATAGGCTTTGTTAAATATGCTTTTAAAGCCATTAAGTTTCACGATAATTCACTATACTCGCCTGTCTTCGGGTTCATTTCTGTTCGCATCAGCTGTATTAGTCGCTGCAACTCTGTATCTTCCGTATCTGTGTTTGCTGCCGTGCTTGAGCTATTGCACCACAGATATCTGTGGGCAGTGTTGCCGAGTTCGCTGAACCTGGCATTCTTGGCGTGACGGGTGATGCTGTCGTCTGGTCCACTCCCCCTACCCCTTTCCACCGCTACTGCGGCCAACAACAAACCTAAAAGCCTACGAAAACATTTTCAAGAGTTTACATGAACACTCTCCCCGTGTGTTGTGAAAGATAATAAAGCACATGATAAAAAATAGGAGAGAATCGACCCAGCACTTCCCCTTAACAAAAGCTGCCAGACAGGATCCGTTAGCCTAATTTTGAACCCTCGGAGGCGGCCTGACGCTGTATCCCATAAACGACAGAGAATGAAGAAAGGAAAGTGCAGCTAAAAGATACATACTGTTCATTATGCTCAGTGAGCTCAAAGACAACTAAACATTTACAACTAAGAGTAACGACGTGGGACCAATAAAGAAATGAAGTTAGGCTCCCAGAATAACTCCGGGAAGACCTGAGTTGGTGAGTTTTCGGGAACACTACCGGGAGGCAACACGAATATTATGTAAACACGGGAGGTAGTGTGAGGAGATAGCAGATTTGACAAAACATACAGAGGTGTGTGTTACATATTAACCCATTAACAATCATTACCTCGAGTTTGTTGAGAAAATTTACCACAGGAAGAGGAAAGAAGTTTTGTTTACTGTTAAAAGCCTGCTTTGCCCGATAAGGTCAAGGAAATAAAACCAGAACTTGGACATCTATTTAGTGAGGCCGATGTTCATGAAACAAATGTAGACAATAAAAATAGACAAATATATAAACACCTGATAAAAGGAGAGGTTTGGGAGTAGTGCCAAACCCCGTGACAGCTGGCACTTGGGTCATCTCTGCCGCACCCTGCTGGTAATGTCTGCTGACACGTGTCATCCAGGATGACCTGCATAACCCTCCCCACCTAGGCCAAGATTCCAACTCTGTGTACCAGGATCGTCAATGTCAAGCTCAAAGCCATCTAGCTCACGACGCCACTGACACGACCGATATTACCCAGATCATGACTCTCACGTGTGTGTGTGTGTGTGTAATAATAATAATAATAATAATAATAATAATAATAATAATAATAATAATAATAATAATAATAATAATAATAATAATAATAATAATAATAATTAACGGTTTATTGAAAGTGCATGGCAGCCGGAAGGCTGAAAATATACAGTTACATAATTGGGAAATGGGTCTCTTGATTTACAAATAATATACAAGTAAGATAAATGATACAAATATGATATATAACAACTAGGTGGGGAGAAGCTCAAACTACAGGGCATTTCAACATTGCGACAGTGCAAAATGTAAGATTGAATGGGAGTGAATACACTGGTTGATTACAAGTTATTGATAATTTTCACAGTGGTTGGGACTGGGCTGTTCTTATAGCAATCAGTTCGTCTCGTATGGGCTGGATGCGGTTGTGGTGTCGAACATGTGTGTGTGTGTGGGAGGGTGCTAGATGTGTCTGAGTCTTATAGTGCTGTGTAAGTGTCTGGAGTCATGATGGTTTTAACAGCCTTCCTATGGTGGTAAAGAGGTACCAGGAAAACTATCAAGCTATTCTTTCTGCAAAAATCGCAAAATTATTTAAATGATGGACTGCTCCACGGGAACCAGGAAGTATAAGGTTTTGCGCGTTAATTTGTTGCTATACTTGGAAAGGCTCAAGCAGACGACTAACACTCATATCTTGGTGCTGCAGAAACTGTATGTTTCACGAATTAATGGAATACCTTTACTGTAGTAATTTACATTTAAAAGGCACATCTTCAGACTATGGGGTTTCAGATATAAATAGTTTCCCTAGAGGAATCAAGATGACAACTAAAATTTAAAGCTTGTGCTGCAGAGGTCACAAAATAAAGCTGATTAAGGGGACCCATCCTGGTTTCATTTTCAAAAGGTATATTATCTTTGGACAAAAGACTCAGAAAAAAAGGAATCCCAAAGTTATTTTTCCGTTATGGGAGGAATGAAACATTTCAAAACTGTCCGTCAGCATGAGACATAACAACACTCCTCTGGTTCTATGGCAGCCGAAAGGTTAAAAATATATAGAAATTAGTAAAATATGTACAATCAGCTACACAGGATCTAACTTAAAAAGATATAAAAATACCCATTATTAATTGTAATGTGTTCTGAATATTAAAATCTTTTAAAATATCCCTGGAAAACGCTGACTCATATAAGACTATATATGAGTTTAGATAAATTTCTGCCTCGATAAAACAGATCCTCCTGTGGGTCATGACGTAACTTTAAATCTGAATTATTCATGAGTGAAAGAAATGTAATTTTTTTTAAATATCGGCGAAACATTTATGAAATAATTTAAAATAAATATTCTCATGAACAAAGACAAAATGCATTCAATATTGTTGAAACTGTTTTGTAGATTAAATCGGAATATTTTTTAAGCAAAGTATAAGATATACAATAACTTTCATTCATTCACATAGTAATATAAAAGACTCTTGGTGGCCTCTATTACCATAACTCCCAGCCCCGGATATAGTTAGTTCCGCCACTTACATTCAAAGATAAAATCCCCTCAGAAATTTGGCTTGAAGAATAATCTAATTCTATAACTTATTCGTGCGTGAAGTATTTTATTCCTTGTATTATGCCATTTATGATATTACTTTTGAGTTAAAAAAAAAAAAAAAACGTGAGATAAAATCTACAAGCGTTTCAAATGGAAGTAAAACATTGTTGGTGTCTTGGGGTGTACTCAGAGACCACTCAGCTGAAGTGTATTTTCTTTGGCGGGATTAATAGTTAATGAGCTTAAACAAAACAAAACAAAAATCAATGCGTTTGAGTTATTTACATGATTCTTAGAGACAAAACCTATACATTCTTGGTAAAGTTTCCCGTGACTTACACATACACACACATACGCGCACACGCACGTACACACAAGCACACACACACACGCACACACACGTACACACACGTACACACAAGCACACACACACAAGCACACACACACACAAAACTGATGGCCTTGAAGAGGGTCGTAGCTTAAGGAAAATACTCCCAACAGAGTGTCCCCGCGCGTTAATGTGGCACTGGTAGACACTTCTAGCAGCGAGCGTCTCAAAACCACACTAACGCGCACAACTACACACATTACGGTGCACACTAGCACATATCCCAGTACTTCCCTTTAGGCTTAAGCGCTACAAGTAACACGCATGAAATCCACCCAATCGCCTCAATCTCAAGCTACATTGGGTTCCTCCTCTACAGTAAGTTGAATTAACACCCTTATCCTCTCGAGGCACAAAGGTTGGGTCGTTAAAACAATGATGGTACGCGTTATCCATGTTTTATATCCCAAAACACCATTACCTTGAACTATGTCAAGTCACACACTGTCTGCGGCGCCCCTATCCGGGCCGCCATAGAGACCAACATCCAGAAGCTCGGTCCACAGGTTAATCCTCGAAACAATAGGCCCCTACAGGGACATCTTACGCTGAGTTGGGCCCCACCGGTATCAGCAGCGTCTGTGGGAATGGCCGGAGTCGTCTTAGGCCCGTGGTTTCCGGCTGGCTAATTGGGTTTCGGCGCGCGTGTTTGCCTACAAAACACCGCGGACAGTGTCAGACATGTTTTCACTCCTACTTTCCCGGAGAATCTCGAGTAGAGGAACATAATGAACTTCTAAAGGTGTTTCGTCTGGGGATTTAATGTGTATTGGTCAGTATTTCGGAAACAATAATGTGTTTTTAGCTGAAAATAAGGACAATTCCATAATCCAAATGATATAATTCATGTATGTATAAACAATACTTCTGTAGCACATTTTCTTTTTACATAGGGTACGTTTACGTTTGACTCACCATTGTTACAGAACTCTTGTTGGCAATCAGTCATGCAAGACCAATGTGGCACGTTTGGGCCAGTGTGAGTCGTGTTTCAATAGTTGGTAGTTTGATGTGCTGTTCTAACTTGTTCCCAGAGATGTCCCGAGGGGCGCAATTCTCTAAACGAGTTCTGAGGCAACGCTGGGTGTACCACTGCACTTGTGCTTGGCTGTGTGGGTGATTGTGTAAGTGGGTGTGTGAATGGGTGACTGTGCGAATGGGTGAGTTTTGGTGAGTGCGTGGGTAGGTATGTGGGTGTTTAGAGTTGAGCTTAAGACACATACAGTGCAATTCCAATATATGGGTGTGAGTATACTTGAGTGGCTGAGCAGGAGTACGGTTGTCGACAGATGTGTGTGTGTGTGTTGGCTGGAGGGGGGAGGGCAGGATGAAGGAAGGAGAGAGGAAGTGAGGAAGAGGGGGAGCAGAAGGAAGAGACAAGATTACGGTGTATTGATGAAGGAAAACAAGAGCACTATAAAATTTCTCCAGTGCCTCCTTAAACACACACACACACACACATACACACACTGCAGTAAGCCTCTGCCTGTAGTCATACTCTGGCCACACCAGACCGAGCAATGCAGCGAACCTTCAAATATGACTCCATTAAAATTCCTGGTTCACAGGGGATTAATAATTGCTTCTTTCCATCTCAGGAACGTTACTAAGGGGGACAGCTATTCTAAATTTGCTCATTCAGGGCCAGCAGCTGCGCTCTCTGGGGCTGCCGTGTACAGTAACGAGTCAAACTTTCGCCTGAACGGATGTATACACTCTTCACTGCTCCAGGTTTTATGTGAATAGAGTTCTCGAGGTTAATTGGCCGATCTTATTCGCGGAATGAGTCACCTAATCACCATACTTTTTCAGAGAAATGTTGATATTAGGTCATCAATGGTTTAACAGTTTCCATAATCAGATTCATATATATATATATATATATATATATATATATATATATATATATATATATATATATATATATATATATATATATATATATATATATATATATATATATATATATATATATATATATATAAACAAATGTTAATCAAGAACTCCCCCAACAACACAATTGGTTGCATTTATAAAGTTCCTTGCAAGGAATGCAATATGTTTTACTTAGGCCAGACAGGTAAAGATCTTGCAACTAGAATTAAACAACACAAATACAGTGTTAGGACAGGCCAGGAATCCAATGCTCTGTTTGTTCATTTGAGGGATAACAAGCATTGCATTGACTGGGATAATGCCTCCTCAATATTACCTTGTAATTCAATTAATAGTAGGAACATCATAAAATCTAGTCTTATTAAACATACCGAAGCATTCAACATGAATTTGAGTAATGGCCTGTACAAACTGGACAATTTTGTAATTAAGAAGATTTGTAACCAGGTGAGAAAGTTGGGTCACCTTACCCTCTGACCTGACCACCAACCGTTGTGTGCTATTTAAAGGTTAGTAGGGTCATTACCTAATACCTGACCATTGTGGACCTGGTCTCACCCTCCTCTGTATATATACACCTTGGTTTGTATTTCTCTTTAGTCTGTACTCACCCCTGAAGATGTGAATTACACGAAAGCGCTTGGGAACTTCGTGTTTTCTTCTTTCCTTGTGGTTATCAGCATATACCTAGATCACGCGCACCTACAGTGATTTACTTGCATATATATATATATATATATATATATATATATATATATATATATATATATATATATATATATATATATATATATATATATATATATATATATATATATATATATATATATATATATATATATATATATTAACTACAGGAGTGATCACCTCCGTACGAATCTACGCTAAACTTTCACTTCCATCTTTGGTTTTGAACTTCAGAAACATATTTCCAAAACTAAACCATCTCTCCTACTTAATAGTCAACATACTTACCAAGTTTTAGTGAAATCATCTCAGTCATCAGGCCACCGCAGCTAATAATTTCAGCACAAAATAAATGTTTGAATTGGTCGGTCGTCACATTTTCTTTTCGGTGCTGTGTTGTCTGTGTTAGTGTAGGGAAGTCACCCAAACCTGAGGTACAGACACGAGAGCTGAACAGTGAAATCGAAAAAATAGAACTAAAACTAATTATTACCGAAAAAAAATGTTTAGCAGATTAAAAAAAAATAGCTTATTGTGATCAACACTGGATTTAAGAAGGAAATTTACCACGAATATTATTATTATTCCGTTTTGGTTCGCGGATCACAAGTCACTATACACAGACACTCGGTCAGGGGGAGGTGAGTCTCATCTGCTGAGAGTCGACCTCGTCCCACCATAAGTAATTAATGGATGATATCTGTCAGCTCACACCGGGTACAAGCATTGATCTTGTATATCTGCCACAACCGTGTTTTTGAGGCTAAAAGATCAAAGGTGACGGTCAGGAGGTCAGCAGTAAATATGGTTGGATACATCCGCACTGTTTGTAAACTTTGTGGTCAACCGACTCTCACACCCTCTCTCACTACACCCTCACTTGCCCTATGACCTCCTCCTACAGGTCCCCAGCCGTTACCAACACCTCTTACCTCCCTGACCAGATATGCCTCCTCCTAGTGACAGGCCTGGCACTTGACATTATTAGCGACCTGCCACGCTTTGCCATAAACAGATAAATTGTACCGGAATTTTCCCCCCACACACTCATCATTCTGTCACTTTATGTAACTTGCTGACAAAACCCATAACCCATCAGGCTTTTACGCCCTTAATGCATGAGTCATAAAGGCAAGCATGAACTCCGCATGCTTCCCCGATGGGCACTGTAAACACTTCTGCGCTTCACCTTGCACAGGGTGTAAGGGGGTGCCCAATAAACTAGCCCCCTCGTGGGCAATCTAATCCAATCTATCTAGTTTTTATTAGCGTCATGTGACAGGAGAAAACTACTGCGTACACATCCTGACTCAGGCACAGATACACTAAAAGAAACAAAAACATTTTCTAAGAAGCGACAAATCATATATGAATAAACTGGTCTTTGTAAAGATTGCAACACGTAAGCATATTTTCAATGTTATTGTTAATAACATTGGAATAAAAAATGAGCGGATATTATAAACAGACATAAACTGGCAGTCTGTTTAACACTCACAGCTGCAGGTCTCAAAAGGTTCATCCATGTACAATCCCCTTCACTAGTGCGTTTACAGGGGCTCGTCACTTAAACGTGCCACTAATCATTATCATTGAGGTGTTTGTTTTAATATTATTTTAATTTGATTCCATAGTATGTTTACTATTGCTAGTTTCCTTCTGTCGAATGTAAACAAACACAGATCGCCATACTCCACAAAACCTGATGAGCCCCTGTAAACGCACTAGTGAAGGGGACTGTACACCTACATTACTGAACTTTTTATATTAAAAAAAAATTCAACTACTACACAAACTATTTCAATTCAGCTCAGTCTTATCTCACATCGTTCTGAAAAGCGATCATAACACCAGCGTACTGTATGATACAAGCTAGAAGCGTACACACACAAGTCTGATCATCAATTATATTATTTTTTTTAACCTACATTCAGTGGAGAACACCTTGATGTTTACTGCTTTCCAATCAAGCGCATACTGTACAGTATGTTTAAAGTACTTCTATCTGAATACGAGAAACAATTATGCTCTCTTATAACGACGATGTTAAATATTGAGAGAGTAAGATGAAGCCTCTAAGTAAACATGGATCCCCTGACTGACTATAACTCCGTCCCCAACAAGAAGGTGGGTCAGCTTAATTTATTGCTCAATTCTGAACGCCCTTCGCCTTCTCAACTTGTGTGCCACGCCGCCCGGAGCTCTGTCTAGACACAGACAGCGGGGGATTTAACATTCTGACAACCTGGTTTTAGCGTTAATTTACAGCAGGTGTGCCATTTGGTTTAAGGCTCCAGATGAACTCATTTTTACCGTCTCACGCTCTGTTTTTTTAACCCCCCCACATAACAAGATTTCTTACTTGCAGATTTTCTATGATGTTTTCTTCCCACTGGTGTTGTACCTGTGAGAGCCGCCGCTTTATTCTGACGAACTCATGTCTGTTGTTTTGTATCATGGCATTTTAAGTAATGTGATTGTTCTGCCAGTGTCTATGTTAGTTCCAGGTTGTAATATCTTTTGACTGTAAGATTCCCCTTTCTGTTATTCAGTGTCTGTGCTATTAATATATTACTGCAATATTGACAGACATTATAGTCTGATAATTTACGCGTGTGCTTGGGTATTATTTAATAGGTTTATCGATGTAAATGTTAAATGTATCCAGACAAGGGTCATATTAACGTACCTCGGAATGAGATGGAATACAAATACAGTAATAAAAAAAATAGATAAACTAAAAAAATATATATTTATAATATACTCGCTAAGGGTTTCAAAATAAGCTATAAATTATTGAAAATAATTTCGTAATAGGCACCACGTCATTTTTATATGTATGCCAAAAACTTGAGAAAAACGCATTTCAGTTGAGGTTCTTATTAATATGCGTGACAAAGCTCATCACAATATCTAGACACGTATTGAAAAATAGAGTTGAAGTCATGAAAATTACAGAATATAAACTTTGTTGAAATTACAATATTCATGAACTGCATAACTACACGATCTGCCATATATAATGTGTTGCATATTTATATCATTCTTACGATATGAGATTAAATATTCAATTTATTATATCAACAATATCCTTATCTTTCATTTGACTTCCAATAACAGCAAACAAAAGATTAATTTGATGCTGGGAATAAAATTCTACAATATGATTTCGTCGATTAATAATAAACTAGACAAAGCTCCACTTAAGGGAAGCGTGAACTCATGTGGGATGATGACTTTTTCCAAACTATGACCTTAACCTTTGACCTTTAATTAAGGCTCTAAAAACCATAACAAATGTATATACCGAGAATGAACACTGGATCTCTGACCACCTACGAGTTAGGTCATGACCTCACTGTCCCGAGTCAAACAAAAATGCATCTCTGAAGCTTTTCGAGAAATTAATTAGTGTCAACATTATCAAGGACATTTAAAATCTTACATACATACATACATACATACATACATACATACATACATACATACATACATACGTACGTACGTACGTACGTACGTACGTACATACATACATACATACATACATACATACATACATACATACATACATACATACATACATACAACTATAAATCCTCAACTGGACAGTAGTTAAAAACTTAGTGTTACAGTTTTCCTGCTGTCACTGTCCTCGCCATGGGTGACTGAGGTGTCCTCGTCATAGGCGACTGGGCTGGCCTCGTTATGGGTGACTGGGCCGTCCTCGTCATGTGTGACTAGACTGTCCTCGTCATGGGAGACTGGACTGTCTTCATCATGGGACGCTGGACTGTCCTCGTCATGGGAGACTGTACTGTCCTCGTCGTGGGTGACTGGTCTTTCCTCGCCATGGGAGACTGGGCTGTCCTCGTTATGGTAGTGACTGGGCTGTCCTTGTCATGCGTGACTAGACTGTCCTCATCATGGGCGACCGTACTGTCCTCGTCGTGGGTGACTGGGCTGTCCTCGTGAGCCAAGATTGAAAGTGATATCGGATCACCTGAAGAACTTCCATCCTAGCTTAGTTCACCCCTAACCACCCTCACTATATGGGAGATGCCATTACGTTACGTTACGCTGCGCTACTTTACATTATGTTAAGTTATAGTTAGGTTAGGTTAGGTTACTTCACTTCAGTAGCTCCGGTGAATTCGTTTTTGTGGTGGAACTCTCCACACTATTATCAACCATTGGGGAGTCCTTCACCATCAACCATTGGGGCGTCCTTCACCATCAACCGTTGGCGCGTCCTTGACCATCAACCATTAGACCGTCCTTCACCATCAACCATTGG
>NW_024743709.1:15076913-15168365 GCF_018991925.1 Homarus americanus
GGCGTCCTACATCATCAACCATTGGGGCGTCCTTCACCATCAACCATTGGATCGTCCTTCACATCAACCATTGGATCGTCCTACCATCAACCATTGGATCCTTCATCATAACCAGGGCGTCCTTCATCATCAACCATTGGGGCGTCCTTCATCATCAACCATTGGGCGTCCTTCATCAACCATTGGGGCGTCCTTCACCATCAACCATTGGGGCGTCCTCATCATCAACCATTGGGGCGTCCTTCACCATCAAACATTGGATCGTCATTCACCATCAACCATTGGGGCGTCTTTCGCCATCAACCATTGGGGCGTCCTTCATCATCAACCATTGGGTCCATCACCATCAACCATTAGGGCGTCCTTCATCATCAACCATTGGACCGTCCTTCATCATCAACCATTGGGGTCCTTCACCATCAACCATTGGATCGTCCTTCATCATCAACCATTGGGGCGTCTTCACCATCAACCATTGGGGCGTCCTTCATCATCAACCATTGTACCGTCCTTCATCATCAACCATTGGGGTCCTTCACCATCAACCATTGGATCATTCACCATCAACCAATGGGGCGTCTTTCACCATCAACCATTGGGGCGTCCTTCATCATCAACCATTGGGGTCCATCACCATCAACCATTAGGGCGTCCTTCACCATCAACGATTGGGGCGTCCTTCATCATCAACCATTGGGGTCCATCACCATCAACCATTAGGGCGTCTTCATCATCAACCATTGGACCGTCCTTCACCATCAACCATGGGGCGGCCTTCATCACTCAACCATTGGACCGTCCTTCAACATCAACCATTAGGGCGTCCTTCATCATCAACCATTGGACCGTCCTTCAACATCAACCATTGGGGCTTCCTTCATCATCAATCATTGGACCGTCCTTCATCATCAACCATTGGACCGTCCTTCAACATCAACCATTGGGGGTCCCACCATCAACAATTGGGGCGTCGTTCACCATCAACCATTGGACGTCCTTCACCACCAACCGTTGGCGCGTCCTTCACCATCAACCGTTGGCGCGTCCTTCACCATCAACCATTGGACCGTCCTTCACCATCAACCATTCGGGCGTCCTTTATCATCAACCATTGGACCGTCCTTCCCATCAACCATTGGGCTCCTTCATCATCAACCATTGGGGTCCTTCACCATCAACCATTGGGGCGTCCTACCATCAACCATTGGACCGTCCTTCACAATCAACCATTGGGGCGTCCTTCATCATCAAGCATTAGGGTCCCCATCAACCATTCAGCGTCCTTCACCACCAACCATTGGACCATCCTTCACCATCAACATTTGGACCGTCCTTCACCATCAACCATTGGGGCGTCCTTCACCATCAACCATTGGATCGTCCTTCACCATCAACCATTGGATCGTCCTTCACCATCAACCTTTGGACCGTCCTTCACCATCAATCATTGGACGTCCTTCACCATCAACCATTGGACCGTCCTTCACCATCAACCATTGGACCGTCCTGCCACAATCATTAGGGCGTCCTTCACCATCAATCATTGGACCGTCCTTCACCATCAACCATTGGACGGTCCTTCACCATCAACCATTGGGGCGTCCTTCACCATCAACCATTGGACCATCCTTCACTATCAACCATTGGGGCGTCCTTCACCATCAACCATTGCAGGGCGTCCTTCACCACCAATCATTATGGCGTCCTTCATCATCAACCATTGGATCGTTTGGGGCGTCCTTCACCATCAACCATTGGGGCGTCCTTCACCCTTACAACCAATGGGGGCGCGTCCTTCATCATCAAACTATCAGCGTCCTTCACCATCAACCATTGACCGTCCTTCACCATCAACCACAAGGTCCTTCACTTCACCAACCATTGACCATCCTTCACCATCAACCATTTGGGGCGTCCTTCACCATCAACCATTGACCGTCCTTCACCATCAACCATTGGACCATCCTTCATCATCAACCACATTGACCGTCCCCTTCACCATCAACCATTAGCGTCCTTTCACCAACAACCATTGATCGCCCTTCACCATCCGACTGTCTTTCACCATCAATCATTGGACCGTCCTTCACCATCAACCATTGACCATCCTTCATCATCAACCATTGATCGCCCTTCACCATCAACACCGGACCGTCTTCACCATCAATCATTGACCATCCTTCACCATCAAATCCACAAGGTCCTTCATCAACCATTGACTATCCTTCATCATCAACCATCAGCGTCTCTTCATCATCAACCACAAGTGTCTTCACCATCAACATTGACTGTCCTTCACCATCAATCATTGCACCGTCCTTCACCATCAACCATTGGACCATCCTTCTCACCATCAACCATTGGGGCAAATCCTTCACTCATCAACCATCAGCGTCCTTCACCACCAACCATTGGACTGTCCTTCTCACCACCAATGATTAGGTCCCCATCATCAACCACAGCGTCCTTCATCATCAACCACAGTCCTTCACCACTCAACCATTGGGTTCTTCATCACAACCACAGGCGTCTCACCCCTCAACCATTGGGGCATCCCCTTCCACCCTCAACCATTGACCGTCCTTCACCAGCAATCACAGGGCGTCCTTCATCAACCACAAGGTCTCTTCATCAACCACAGGGCGTCCTTCACCATCAACCATTGGGGCGTCTTTCATCATCAACCACAGTGTCCCACAGTCCTCTGGGGTCCCCACAGTCCTTCACCCCAACCACTGGGGCATCCTTCCACCCCAACCCCACAGGTCCTTCACCCCAACCACAGTGTCCCCCACCATCAACCACACTGGGGTGTCCCACCCCCAACCACAGCATCCCACCCCAACCATTGGGGCATCATTCACTCCCAACCATTGAGGCGTCCTTCACCCTCAACCATTGACCATCCTTCACCCCTGAACCACAAGGTCCTTCACCTCAACCATTGGGGCGTCCTTCACCTCAACCATTGAAGGTCCTTCACCTCAACCATTGATAAGGTCCTTCACCTCAACCATTGAGGCGTCTCTCACCTCAACCATTGACCATCCTTCACCCTCAACCATTGAGGCGTCCCACCTCAACCATTGGGGCGTCCTTCACCTCAACCACAGGCGTCCCCCACTCCTCACAACCATCAGGCGTCCTTCATCAACCACAAGGTCCTCACCATAAAACCAATGGACTGTCCTTCACCATCAACCACAAGGTCCTCTCACCACCAAATCCATTGGACCATCCTTCACCATCAACTATCAGCGTCCTTCACCACCAACCACAAGGTCCCTTCATCAATCAAACTATCATGTCCTTCACCATAAACCAAATGGACCGTCCTTCACCATCAACCATTAAAGGCGTCTCTTCACCATCAACCATTGATCGTCTCTTCACTATCAACCATTGGACTGTCCTTCACCATCAATCATTGACTGTCCTTCTCCATCAACCATTGACCCATCCTTCACCCTCAACCACTGGACCAGTCCTTTCACTGTCAAATCCATTGCGGCGTCCTTCATCATCAACCATTGGGGTGTCCTTCCATCATCAACCATTGGGGCGTCCTTCACATCAACCACAGGGGAGTCTCTTCATCATCCATTGGGGCGTCCTTCACCACCAACCACTGACCATCCTTCACCATCAACCATTAGCGTCCTTCACCATCAACCATCGAGGCGTCCTTCACCATCAACCATTGATCGTCCTTCACCATCAACCATTGGACTGTCTTCACCATCAATCACCGTAACTTTCTTTTCACTCATCAACCATTGACCATCCTTCACTATCAACTATTGGACTGTCCTTCACCATCAACCATTGGACTGTCCTTCATCAACCACAGGTGTCCCCTTCATCATCAGAATCCATCAGCGTCCTTCACCATCAACCATTAGCGTCCTTCACCATCAACCATCGAGTGTCCTTCACCATCAACCATTGGATCGTCCTTCACCATCAACCATTGGACCGTCCTTCACCATCAACCATCTTGGGCGTCCTTCACCCCAACCATTGGGGCGTCCTTCACTCATCAACCATTGGGGCATCCTTCCACCTCAACCATTGGGGCGTCCTTCACCTCAACCATTGGGGTGTCCCTACCATCAACCATTGGGGCGTCCTTCACCACCAACCACAAGACCATCCTTCACCATCTCCACCATCAGCGTCCTTCACCATCAACCATCAAGGTCCTCCATCACCAACCTTTGGGGCGTCTTTCACCATCAACCACAAGTGTCCTTCACCATCAACCATCGGGCGTCCTCCCATCATCAACCTTTTTGGGGCGTCTTTCACATCAACCATTGAAGGTCCTTCATCATCAACCATTGGGGCGTCCTTCACCCCAACCATTGGGGCATCCTTGACTCAACCATTGGGGCGTCCTTCACCCTCAACCATTTGGGTGTCCTTCACTCATCAACCATTAAAGGTCCTTCACCTCAACCATTGCAGCATCCTTTCCACCTCAAATCCATTAGCATCCTCACCCCCAACCATTGGGGCGTCCTTCCACCCTCAACCATTGACAATCCTTCCACTCTCAAATCCATTGTATGTTCCTTCATCATCATCCATCATGTCCTCACCACTGCAATCCACATGTCCTTCACCCCCAAACTTACTAGCATCCTTCACCTCAACCATCAGCATCCTCACCTCAACCTTGGGGTCTCACCACAACCATTGACCATCTTCACCTCAACCACAAGGCCCCCATCATCAACCATTGGGGGCGTCCTTCCTTCCATCAACCACAGTGTCCCCACCCCCAACAAAAATGGGGGTCCTTCCAACCATGTCCTTCAACCATCTCAACTATTCAAGGTCCTTCCACCCCAACCACTGTCCTTCATCAACCACAGCGTCTCTGTTCCTCACAACCATCAGCATCCCTTCCACCCCTCACAACCATCAGCGTCCTTCACCATCAACCATCGGGGCGTCCCCCATCATCAACCTTGGGGCGTCCTCTCATCAACCACAAGGTCCTTCATCAACCATTAGCGTCCTTCAATTTCAACTCATTAGGCATCTTACCTCAACCATTATGTCCTTCATCTTCAACCATTGGGGCGTCCTCACCCTCACAACCACAGGCATCCCACCTCAACCATTGGGGCGTCCTTCACCCCAACCATGTCCTTCCATCTCACCATTGGGGCGTCCTTCACCTCACAACCATTGGGGCATCTCACTTCAACCACAAGGTCCTTCACACTCAAACCATTGGGGCGTCCTTCCACCCTCAAATCCACAGGCATCCTTCACCCCAAACCATTGGGGCATCCTTCACCCCCAACCATTGGGGCGTCCTTTCAATTCTCAACCATTGGACAACTCTCACCCCTGTCCACCATGTCCTTCCATCATCATCCACAAAGGTCCTTCACCATCAACCATTACGTCCTTCACCCTCAACCATTGCATCCTTCACTTCAACCATTAGCATCCTTTCACCTCAACCTTGGGGCGTCCTTCACAACCATTGACCATCCTTCACCCTCAACCATTGGGGCGTCCTTCATCATCAACCACAGCGTCCTTCATCAACCACAGTGTCCTTCACCAACAAAATGGGGGGTCCTTTCTCACATCAACCACAGCGTCCTTCACCCCCCAACCATTAGCATTCTTCACCTCAACTATCTGGGCGTCCTTCACCCCCACAACCACTAGCGTCCTTCATCAACCATTAGGCGTCTTTCACCCCTCAACCATTAGCATCCTTCAATTCTCAACCACAAGTGTCCTTCATCATCAACCATTGACCATCCTTCATCCCTCAACTATTAGCGTCCTTCACCTCAACCATTAAGGTCTCATCATCAACCACTAGCGTCCTTCACCTCAACCATTGGGGTCTCACCTCAACCATTGCCTTCCTTCAATTCTCAACCATTGGGGTGTCCTTCCCCACCTTCAACCATTGTATGTCCTTCACCCCAACCATTGACCTTCCTCTCCATCATCAACCACAGCGTCCTTCTCACCCTCAACCATTGGGGGCGTCCTTCTCATCATCAACCATTGGGCATCCTTCACTCCCAACCATTGGTCGTCCTTCACCCTCAACCATTGACTTTCCTTCACCTCAACCATTGGGGTGTCCTTTCACCCTCAAACTGTTGGGGTAATCCTTCTCACCTCAACCGGTGGGCTTCACCCTCAACCATTGAGACGTCCTTCACCCTCAACCATTGGACCATCCTTCACCCTCAACCATTGGGACGTCCTTCACCCTCAACCATTGGACCATCTTTCACCCTCAACCATTGGGGTGTCCTTCACCCTCAACCATTGGACCATCCTTCACCCTCAACCATTGGGGCGTCCTTCACCCTCAACCATTGGACCATCCTTCACCCTCAACCATTGGGGCATCCTTCACCATCAACCATTGGGCCGTCCTTCATCTACTAATGTAATTCATTCACTCATTTCATTGTAAGTTTTTTTCTCTCTTTTATTATCCTCACCTGAACTTTAGACAGTATTTGTTCCGGTTTTATATTCTAGGTCTCTCCCTCATACAAACACGCAACAGTCTTGATCGAGTTTAATATGAATCTGTCCTCTTTAGGGTATTGATATTTTCTGACAGTGAAGTCATTGAGAGAGAAGAGAGAGACCTGTCAACTGCCAGCAAGTCAGTTTCTTTCATCTCATCATCTTGTACTGTCGGAAATTCATATTTCTACATTCATAATTATCTTTAAAGACTAGAGCGTCACTGCAAAATTACCCGTCAAATTCGCCTCACCCGGTGTATGTTCTAAAGGTCTGTCTGACCTTACTCCGTGATGTTAATAATCTTGCAAGTGTTTATGATATCCTCGAATTTGTTTTCTAGACAAAAGTTATCCAATGTTTTCTCAACATAGATGACTCAATATGCATAATTTTCCGAAATATTTGAATTGTGTAGTTTACCTCTTGTACTAGACGAATACAGCCTTACATGGTTGTACTATTATAGGGGAACATTTGTTAGAGGAGGCCTAGTGTAACAGGAGTAAACTGGTGCAGTATTTACTACAAGACTGATACATAGGAAAAAAATCTCCCTTTTCTATGTGATTTACTGAAGTTCGATGTCACAAGATTTACACTTTAAAGATCTTACAAACTAACCACACGCATTAACTCTACCCCCCTTCCCGCACACACACGTACACGCTCTCCATCATATCCAGCAGTAAAGGACTCGCTACTATCCCACGTTATTGGACGAATCAACAGATACTGGACATTTTTCCTTGTCTTGCCTCAACTCCGAAATAAAACAGACACACACTTCACCTGTGTGTCCTCGTGTACTCGCCTCGTATTCAAATTAGTCATCAGGCAGTATATTCATTATCTTAGATCAGTCAAGCGTTTTCCAGCTCAGGTAACAAAAGTCCTTGTGTAGGTGGTGCACAAGTGAAGTGAGGGTCGTGAAGACTAAGAATGTTCTCAGCGTTTGGTTCTTGGAATGAGTCATTTCTGCAATATGACACCTACTTAGATCTCTCAATTAATTAAGTTTTCAGATTGGCATTATTGGTTACATTTCTTGTTATCTGCCTACGATTCTGAAACCACATGCAACATATGTTTATTCTATTGTAAATAAATGTAAATATACACAGCCACACGAATACAACACCATCATTACATTCAGGAAAAAAAGTAGAAATACTTATAAAGGAACATCATTGAATTATCTCTTCACCTTTTATTATCATACTCTCTCACACAACGCTCAGGCTAGCACACACACACACACACACAATGACTGGGGAGAGGGAGAGTTGCAATGGACTGCCGATAGCCCAGTTTGTTGGGTTTCGCCTCAGTAACCTGTCCATCAGGCATTGCCTTCGTCCGCCGTTGTAGTCGTTGGGTTTCCATGGTGGTCACCTTTTCCGCCTATACCGCCGTTGGGGGCTTGTTGGAGCTCTGTAAGCACACACACACACACACACACACACACACACACACACACACACACAGTCCCACAATAGCCTCTACCTACCCACACGCAATCACACTACCCATTTTCATTCCTTGACACTTTAGTTCACCAACTTTTATAATCACCCCTAACTGCACTCTGACACCTATCCATCTATATAAAGCACACCACCGGGCACTCACACTTAAGACCACCAATATCATGGCCACACCTTAAGTAATTTTTTTGTACTAAACCCAGAACTACAGCTGAAAGTTCATCAAGCCGACCACACACTTGCGTGATTAGTGTATCAGAGGTCAATAGCTGTTAGTGATCCAGGGCTCTGTGCCATACACGATACAGCTACGTGATCGACAGGTATCAAATCAGGGAAATATAATTATTTTCACACCTTAACTATGTTTAAGGAAAAGGTCTCCTAGTACCGTGCATAAGACAAGAACATTAATATAATGGAAGGGTGTGAGGAGGAGGACCATCTATATCCATCACTTCAGGATTTCCAGGCTATATCTCTCTCTCATGGAAGACGAGTGCAGGAAAATATTTGTTTAGGTGTGACTTTTTTAATGGTGTTTTGATTGCAAGCAGTACAAAAGCTAGTCGAGCATCTGGTACATGTAATAAAAGTACGTATAGTGACTACTTCATAAGAATTTTCTGCCCTGACGTAAAAAATAACCCAGCTGAATACAGAATGGAATAATGGCCACTGAAGATACCGTAGGAAGCCTGGGAGTGTGAACCGAACTATTCATAATGTTTGGTCTGAAAAACCTCAGGACGAACCGAGAATAACTCAGATGCACCTTCAATATGACGTGAGGCGGAAACAACTTCTGTAAGGACTGAATATTTCAAAAGTCAAAATCACAGCAGTAGTAAAACCGTGTTGTGCGCTGCAGTATAAAGCACGAGCTCAAGATTTCTACAGTGGGGCAGGCAATAAAGGTCAGCTTTACAGCGGATATTTCGATACCAATTGCACTAGGCACGACATGACGTTGAGGATACAACAGTATTTGTCTTGCATAAGCTTCTGAGAGCATGACAAAAGTCGAAAAATAGACTAATTATAAAGGTGGTCCTGTGAATTCTAATACTAAGCCACAAAGATAAAAATTTACATGACAATTGCTACATTTATTGATTAACAAATCCATATCATAAATTTCCTCTCACGCAAAACTAATTCCTTCTATATAATAATGACATATGATACGTCTCTTCATAACACAAGGGGAGTAGATATAAAGACAGCCAGCCATCAATAACAAGAACCCAGCATAGATAAAAGCTAGTAACACCACGGCACGTCTCATGTCTTGTGTCACGTGACGTGTCTCAGCCGTGGAGAGAGAGAGAGAGAGAGAGAGAGAGAGAGAGAGAGAGAGAGAGAGAAACTGGTCAGTGTTTGGTATGCGTTGCGTGATCAGGGGTAGTGAGCCAGTGATCTGCCAAGTCTTACCCTGGGCGACCGTGGCTGGTAGTCATACGCAGCGTGCGGTCCTTGACCTCACACCCACGGGTTAAAGTTAAGCTAGAAAGTGTAGCAATAAGAGGAAGGAAAAATAAAAATAAAAGAAAGGAAGAAAGAAAACAAAAATTTGGAAAAAATCCTTGACACAATAACAAAAACAAACATTTACAACTCTCACAAAACAACGACGGATAGACAAACCGAGAGAGGGGGGACTCGAGGAGAAATACGATAATCAAGAAACGGAGAGAGAGAGAGAGAGAGAGAGAGAGAGAGAGAGAGAGAGAGAGAGAGAGAGAGAGAGAGAGAGCGATATCATTATTACCAACATTTCTGCTGTCCATATTAGCTATAAATCACTCCCATGTGTCAGGAATACCTCATAAATGTTATTTGTATCTTATAATTGTTACAGCTTTGAGGGTAGTGTCATTAAGAACAGTGATTGCGTATTTCTTATGGGTTTGGTAAGTGTAGGGAGGGAGACCTAGCGGCTGCTCTATACTGTACATTCCATGGTCTCCCTATGGACTTAGACATACAGTAAGTGACGTAGGAGCCGTAACTGTTTTTTACAATTTTACAAGTCTGTTTACGGGCATGCAATAAAGATGTGATTCGTAATGGAAGTTAAGGAATACAATTGAAAAAAATGACATAACTGGGATTGGGAGCTTAGATTATTATACATAAATGCGACCAAAACAAGTTATTGGTTGGAAAATGTATGAGTACTTTGTGAGGCCGAATGAAGACGATACGCGGATGTTACTGTGTCAATGAAGGAAGAAAATTATACGAAAACAGGAAAGAATTAAAACTGACAGTTTATTAAGATTATGAATGATAAGTAGGCCAGATTGTACAAGGTCAATGCCACACACACACACACACACACACACACACAGAAACAAACTCTACTACGTACTACTACTTTGACGTCACTCGGAATCGAGTATGACGATCATCCAGTTATGGTACAACGGTATGAGATATAAAGGATATCACCTATGTTGGTAAGTTCTGAAGTGACTTAAGAGGCCGATACGAGACCAGCAGGGTCGTTCACAGATGTTGCACATGTGGGGGGCTACATATAGTGCGGGAGGGGCGGCGGGAGCGGCTTTCCGGCGTTGGCGCTTGTCTGCCTCGGTTTGCAATCGGGCTAACTCGAAAGCATTGACACGTTCTCGTGTGGTGCTCCTCAAAGCGTTACGGTGTGAAGTAATCGTCTACCAGGTGAGGGGGTCGATTTGACACCTTTTTTAGGTATGTCTTAAGACAATCCTTATACCTTTTCATTTGCCCGACAGCGTTACATTTACTATTCGTTAGGTGACTGTAAAGTAGCTGCTTTGGCAGTCGACTGTTGTCCATACGGGTAACATAGCCAGTCCAACGTAGTTATTCATGGATAATGTTCCTATAGTTGATGTCAGTGAGAATACTGGCTTTTATTCTCTTGTCTTCCCAGGGAACTCGGAGGATGGAACGTAGACTACGTTGGTGAAAATTTTCAAGTGCTTTGAGGTGCTTCCTGTTGTGAAACGTGTCTCAGTGCCATATAGCAGGGTGGGGAGAACAACTGCTCGATATACGTGCAACTTTGCAGATATTTTCAGCTCCATACAGCTGAAGACACGTGTATAGAGTCTGCCAAAGGCTTGAGATGCACATCTGATCCGATGTTGAATGTCTTCATCAATGTCCGCGAGGGTAGACAGGTGGGAGACTAGATACTGAAAGTGGGTAACATTAGAGAGGGTAGTACTGTTAAGCTGGATGGATGGTGGAGGTGTGGCTGAACCAGGTGCAGGCTGAAAGAGAATCTAACTCTTACGTACATTTACCTGAAGATCGAAGTGTGCATACGCATCTGCTTAGGTATTCAGGATCCCCTGTAGGTCGCGTTCAGTGTGAGCGACAAGGGTGAGGTCGTCTGCATACTGAAGTTCAGTAATGGAAGCTGCCGACACCTTTGTTCCTGCCTGGATGTCCATCCCGCCAGCTAAATTGGCACTGGCACGAGTAAGGAAAGCAGTCAAGAATATGGGAAAGTGATTTGGTGAATTACACATCCTTGTTTTACCCTTGTTTAGAAGGGGAAGAACTCAGACTGGGTGCCATTATGCAGGGAACTACCGTTCATGCCATCGTGGAGTTGCCTTACAATGGCGATGAATTTCAGTGGGCAGCCAAAACGGCTTAGGATCCGCCAGAGGGCTCCACGTGATGGTCTGAAGCCACATTGAGATTCTGGGAGGAAGCTTTTCGCCTCAGGAAGAATTCTGTTTAGGGGAACTCGGGCTATAATCTTGCCAGCTACGGACAGCAGCGAGATCCCGCGGTAGTTACCACAGTCTGGCCGGTCTCCGGTCCTCCTTCTCCCATTTATTCTCCAGGAGAGAGTGGAGACTGCTGGTAAGCAGAGGTCCTTCTGCTTTATACACCTCGGCTGGGATTCCATCAGACCCTCAGGCTTTGTTATTTTTCATTTGTTTGATGGCAGTAGCTACCTCACCCAGGGATGGAGGATAACTGAGATGGGTCAGCTCCGGATGCTGAGGGATCTGCTGGGTAGTCAGGACATCCACATCAGTGTTTCGGTTGAGCATGGAATGGTAGTACTCTTTCCAGCGCCGAAGGATGCTTTCTTCGTCTTTAATTAGGGAATTACCGTCGGATGAGCAGAAGGTGGCTGCGCCATGAGTGATTGGCCCATAATTTTTTTTAGAGGATTTAAAAAATTCGCACATCTTATGTTGATCTGCAAGTTTTTGCATTTCTCGTGCTTTTTAAACCAGTCATTCTGAGCTGTCTCTTTCTTCTTGCAGAAGGTATCAGCTATGGTCCGAGACTGAGGGTTGTTCAGCCAGTCAGTTAAAGAAGCACGTTTACTTCGACGAGTACATTGATTTCCGGGTCATTTTCATCAAATCAGCCCTGGTGTATTCTTTCCATCTGGACGAAGACCTCTCTGCAAGGTTTATGTCATGACAGTGTCGAGAATAACCTATTCGTCTCTCTCTTCCTAATATTTTACCTAAGGGCATGGATCAATTTCTGTTCGTGATTTCGTCGACCCTTCTACAATGTTTAAGGGACTCCTGAACAGTTATCCCTTTCACCACGTTTATGATGACTGGCAGACCGATAACTCACTGTGACCAAACGTGGCATAATCCTTCCATGACTCTTGACCTGCTTAACAAGTTTAGCTGAGTTCATCTTCTCTGACAAACCTTTGTGTGGGTTAATCTGTCTGACCTGACCGACACACCGACACTCAAAACTTTTTTCGCTCTTAAATGTATACTGATAAATCATTCGCAGTATATATATATATATATATATATATATATATATATATATATATATATAAATCATTTATTATAATGAATGATTTTAGCACGCCTAATTAACCCCAGCCCAGAGGCCGAAATGGTTAATGCTGTTAATTTTTTGTGTTTGTTTATTTATATAAGCGTGTCATGAATTCGTATATTAATACGTGCTTCTTGTCCGTGTGCGTGTCTGAATCCGTGCGTGTCTCTCTCTTTCCTTTGAAAAAAATATCAACAGCAGGTTTACTGGGGTAATACAACTTGGGAAATTGGGTTGTATTTTCACGAAAACAAATAACACAAGACTATGAGATAAAAGGTAGGTCAAATGTCAGACACAGGGAACAAGAATTAGGCATTTCATCAAAGGCCAAGAGCTTTTACCTCTTGTAATGACTGACCATTAAGTAACTCACGTTTTGGCTAATAAATAAGGTCACCCAGTTTACCAACTGGTACCTTAGAAGAAATATATATATATATATATATATATATATATATATATATATATATATATATATATATATATATATATATATATATATATATATATATATATATATATATATATATATATATATATATATATATATATATATATATATATATATATACACACACATATATATATATATATATATATATATATATATATATATATATATATATATATATATATATATATATATATATATATATATATATATATATAAACAATAGCATGCAGTCGTACAATTACTAAAAATCCTGGTTTATTTTAATAATTACAAATATAATGTAATGGATACAGGTAATAATTTTACAGCTTTGCAACACAAAATATGGAAAATGTAAGAGATCTGCGACCCCGAGGCCGTCTGTGATAACTGTTCTAGAAGTTATGAAAATACTTAAAATGAGATTCGGAAATACACAAAGAACATAAGATTTAAGAACTGGCGATATCATTACATGCATATACACTGAAAATAAATGATTGATTTGTAACAGAAACTAGGAAAATACCAAAAGACAGTCTGGACGTAATGAAAATTTTCATGGTAACAATAAATAACTAAAACACTAATTAAATCTACTATAACTTCCCAAAAAGCTTTTGCGAAGTAGCAGAAACAACCTACTTTCAAAATTAACCTTCCTTGTTTTCTTTCCAGCACAAACTTACTGCCAGTTCCCTTTCGATAGAGAGCATAGCCAATTCCAATCAACCTCTCTTGAGACATAGTTTTCCTTAGATAGTTGTATCAATCTGAGTTGAGAAAAACTTTGCTCCCCTGATGCCAGTCACTGGAACTGTCAACAAAATCCTACGCTATTTCTGCATAAGGAAGGAGCCGTTGAGAGATTTTAGAAACTGAAGGACTTGAAGTGCACGTTTTGTTTCTATGGGAATGAGCTCTAGGAGTACTCGAAGCTTTGAAAACAACTCGGCTTCCTCAATATCATGAGAATTTCAACACTCATTGACTTGTCCAAAGCAGAGTTGTATGCAGCTAGGTACTACACTGCTGCTGTAATATGTGTTAGAACCGATCGCCACCGTTCCTTTTCTATATTCAAGTCTTGTAACATGCGTGTATCTATGGTATTCATTTTACACAATCTTCTTTCACTTCCATCCATTTGGTGAGGGTTGAACATGAACTCGTGTTCATTTGATGATTCATGAGATTTTAGTCTTTCACTAAAATGGTTCCAATCAGCACCGCCTTATTTTACTAGTTTATGTGTTGCATTATTTTGAACTGTATAATTACTAACCAGGAGAGCACGAGGCCTCTGGAGGGGCGAGGTTCGGGGCGGCCACCCCCTCGGGAGGACTCTGTGTCTATGTATTTACATAATATTAAGATGCGCGCTGTATATTTCATTGTGCATCAGTCACCGTTGTGGGAGCGGTTTTCTATGAAGGAAGTAAATATGAAAGCTGTACTTAATATCCTTTGTAATAATTACTTCATTTTTTGCCATGCATGTGAATTATATTTGTTCTATATAAATTTTAATATTTTATAATTATAAAATATTATGTACTTATATAAAGAAGTTTTGAGTTAATACTGTAATTGTAAAGAAATGTACTGGATGTTGACGTTTGGAGAATTATGATAGATAAATTATTAAATTAGTTGGGTCACAGGACCATGCACTGTTAATGTCTGTACTATTGCTTTACTGTAAATGTAATAAACATTGATTGTTATAAACTGGTATTTCTTCAAGTCCTGATTATACAATACAATGAATGGTTTCCTTGGGTGTATTCTCACAATGTAATTATATAAAATGTCATCTTCAACTGTCAGCAGAAGGTAGCAAAGGCTTGTCTACATGATACTGGTCTGTTAACCAAAGTTGTTATTACAGAATGTAAGCCTGAATAATGAGCTTAGGAGTTGGAGCACTGCTGAAAGAGGACTATTCAGTAGTGGCCGTGACATATATATATATATATATATATATATATATATATATATATATATATATATATATATATATATATATATATATATATATATATATATATAAACTACTCAAAGAATTGTGCACGTACTCATTGACTATCGTACGCACGGACGGCCTGACGGTCGCAAAAACACACACACACACACACACACACACACACACACGCACACACACACACACGCACACACACACACACACGCACGCACGCACGCACACCATAACGTGAGGTACACTCGACTAAGCCGGTTCGCATGGGGTCAAATATTCATTCAAATTTGATCAAGACCTCAGCGTTAGGAAATACAGTTTATGTTGGAAGGGACAGCCTGACTCATTCATCTTCTCGCAGCTCCCAACAGGGAGTTTGTTGTTATAATCTCGTATTGTCTTGGGTAGATGTAGAAAGCGATTCAGAATGTATGTTTCCGTACGAAAAGGTGTCACATAGGAGGGTAGGTGTCATATATGAGAGTAGTGGGCAGGTATCACATAGTACCAGGGTGGGGGGGCAGTGTCAAATAGGACTACGGAAGGGGAGTTGCGCGTAAGACCATGGTGGGGGGAGGGGAAGTGTCACACAGGACCAATACTGAAAGACGCGAGTCCACGAATTTGTTGAACTGGGCAAAAAGTTCAGGGTTTAATAGCTGAGCGCTTTTGAAGTCAATCACCAGCAACACCCAAGTATTCGGCCCAAAACGAACACCAAACAATTAAACATTTATTTCCTTATAGTTCTATTATCATTTAATTTTCTTCAAACTGACTGAATTATTCGATATGACGCTAAACATCAACATTATCGCCATAGGCTTATAAAAGTTCTAACATATTGTAACAACTGAGGGGAATTTGCACACCATTCTGATAGCGGACACAGGTAATGCTAAAGTTAATTTATTTAAAATTTTTCAATAATTTCAATCTGTATTGTTAAGCAAGAACGCAGTAGGAGCAAAATAGAGAGTTACTACCGCTTAGGCTGCTCTAAACACAGTCCAGCTCCCACCTCCAACTCTACAAAGGTTAGGGAGGTGGGCTGTCTCACTTCCGCCGAATCAGAGTGAGGTGTTAACTCTCCTCACAATTCTCCTGATGACCCACATGTCTGGAGTTCCAATAATAGGAAACTATATTTTGCCCTGGTGAATTATTGAAGACGAATGTGAAAAGAGAGGGAGTAACAGTAGCAGAATAAACGATGAAGAGAGAAGAATAGAAACGGACACAGAAGAGACAGTATGCAGAATGAAAGAACTAGTGTGAGGATTTAATGATACGTGATGATGCAAAGAGACAAAGATTTAATATTGAGTGATGGAAAACGGAATAAGGAAACCAGAAATACAGAAAACAAATATATAGTAAAAACATAAGAATAGTAGTGAAATAAAAGTAAAATTGAAAAAAGCTAGCAAGGCCGATAGCATTAGAGCAGAGCCAACAAAATTAGGAGATGAGGAAGCAATAAGCGCACTACCGATACTAATTATGAGACAAGTGGCAGGGTAAGGGAAGTGCCAGACGAATGGTTGAAATTAAATAATACTGTTTTATAAGGAGTAAAGTAATACAGTGCAAAAATTAATAGAGAAAATACTTCAATGTGAATATCAAAGAAATTATATGGCAAAACTGGAACTGAGAGGGTAAGGACAAAACTAATTTAGGATAGGTGAGGAATATAACAATGTAGGTGAGGACAAGAGAGAATGAACATAACATAAAACTAACACGAAGATAAAAAAATATACTTGAAATCTCGACCTCAGAACTCCCTCTTTCACTCCCACACTCCCTCTCACCCACTCCCACCCTTTCTTTTTTTTCTCCCACACACCCTACCACCTTCCCTCACTCAAACACCCTCTCTTCCATATCCTCCCATTTCCTTCCCCTCACTCTTACACCCCTCCCTCTCACTCCCATACTGTCTCTCTCACTCCCACCCTCCCTCCCTCCCTCTCATTCCTCTCCTCTCGTTCCCACTCTCCCTCCCTCTCACTCTCACATTTCCTTCCTCTTACTACCACCTCCCCACTCCCACTCCACTCCCCACCCTCTCCTCCTTCCCCACACCTCTCACTCCCACCTCCCACCCTCTCACTCCCCACCTCCCCACCCTCCCTCCCCTCACTCCTCCCCCCCTCCTCTCCTCCCACCTCCCCTCCCCACCCCTCCCTCTCCTCCTCCCACTCCCCACCCTCTCCTCCCAACCTCTCCCTCCCCCACTCCCCTCCCTCTCCACTCCCACCCTCTCCCCTCCCCTCTCACTCCCCACCCCCACCCTCCTCACTCCCACACTCCACTCCCCCCCTCCTCTCCCTCCCACTCCCCTCCCCCCTCCCCACCCTCTCCTCCCCTCCCACCCCTCTCCTCCCCACCTCCCTCCCTCTCACTCCCTCTCCCCTCCCACCTCCCCTCCCTCTCCTCCCTCCCCACCCTCCTCCTCCCACACTCCCACCCTCTCACTCCCAACCTCTCACTCCCACACTCCCTCCCTCTCACTCCCACCCTCTCACTCCCACACTCTCACTCCCACACTCCCTCCCTCTCACTCCCACACTCCCACCCTCTCACTCCCACACTCTCTCCTTCCTGGAAGAGACGGGAGTAGGTGCATTCGACCATATCACCCATACATCTGACACATATTTGAAACTTCCCAACGGGTTCGAGTGAATGATGGAGTTTGGTAATTTGCTTCATTCAACCACAAATCTTGCTTCCAAACAAATGTTTACTTATTTCCCGTCCAAACCTATAATTGTCCCTCCTCTCACATTTATTTAACCTCATATTCCGTTTATACGCTTTTATCATACAGTATCTTAGTTTGTAATCACTCCGTAGTAGCCGCTAGGACTGAGTTGCTTTATTTCTTTTAGAAACAAATCAAAATAATAAGCGACATTTAATAAGATTTGTGCTGTGCCCAATAAGCTCGCTCGCGCGCTCGCGCGCTCGTGTGTGTGTGTGTGTGTGTGTGTGTGTGTGTGTGTGGTTTACTGTAAGTTTAAAGAGAAAAACATATTCTACACACATTCTTCAGTCTCAGGCGCCGCTGAATAGCCAATAATAAATTAGAATTTCGTGTGGTCGTTGGCACCATCCTCAGAGCCAATCATTACTTGATGGTCAAAGTGTGTAATTGAGTTATTGGATCAGAGGAGAGTGGAGACTATTTCTGATTGAGTATATTGTTAAGGGGCGGTACCCGCTGACGATCACAATTCTGTGATGGCATTAGTGATTCAATTGTCAACTGTGGTTTGATTGGGTGTCTGTTGATGCTGAGAAATCACTGTTATCCTATTGGTTGTTTTATGGTGTTTTGATTGGCTATTTACTATCTTCACTGTGAAGTCAACGTTCCTATGCGTTTTATATCCGCAGAAACTTCTTCCATTAGTTCTGTTTCACTGTTTTTAGTCGGGATGTGAAGGATGACAACAAGGCCACTAACGACAGAGGAGAGGAAAACATTTATGATTAATTGATATTTACATTTACCTTAATTGAGGGTAGTGCACTTGACGGTTACTTGCTGGCCTCATACGTGTATTTAAATAAATGCAGGTGTCTTTACAGGTGTCCTTAGCAAAGTAATTATATATATATATATATATATATATATATATATATATATATATATATATATATATATATATATATATATATATATATAATGTTAAGTTAGAATTTAAAATTCCTGGTTAATTATACACACATGCACATATGTATTAATTGGAGTCTATATGCGTACTTACTTAAGTCTCGTTCAAGATTCTTCGAACACTGGTGGAGACAGCTGGCAGCTCAAGGCCGTTTGTTTACTCTAGAACGAAGTAAAAATTATGAATGAATGTAAAAGCCCAACCAATAATTAAGCAAGGGGGGACTAAGTAACCAGTCACCGATCACTTTTACATTCATTCATAATTTTTACTTCGTACTAGAGTAAACAAACGGCCTTGAGTTGCCAGCTGTCTCCAGCAGTGTTCGAAGAATCTTGAACGAGACTGTATGTACATTTTTTTTAAAAAACGTGGCCTCCAGCCTCCCCCAATAGCCACACCTTCGCCGCCATTTTATTACCTTAATATTACTGTATGCACATTACTACTAAACTCACAAAAGCAATACAAAGCACCATAAGGGCTCTGGGAACTTAGAGTTGAAAGAACGACAGACGAAAAGGAAAAGACTAAACCCTCTCAAATGGTAATGACTGGGTTACCTAACCTCAATGTCGACGACCCGCAAAGAACCTGACACGAGAAAAACAAGGTCTATAGAAGAGGAGGTCAACCAGCACTCAGGTGGGTGGAGCTTTGCTGACATCAGTGGGTAGAAGCCCTTGCCCTCGCCTACCTCTCGCCCCTAATAAACAGAACATTTTATGGTTCTACATACTACACTTTGTTATCTCAGTATCTCACACAGAAAAAAAATAATAATAGTAGAGTGTCTAATCTTCCATATAACTAGTTAAGAACACCAATATATATATATATATATATATATATATATGACACCTTCAGTTGCCTCTGAAAATGTCTTGAATAAGAGGAAAGCTAAGGTGCTCCATTGTGGATATATATATATATATATATATATATATATATATATATATATATATATATATATATATATATATATATATATATATATATATATATATATATATATATATATACTGATAACCACAAGGGAAGCACGAAGTTCCCAAGCGCTTTCTGTAATTCACATCTTCAGGGGTGAGTACAGACTAGTGTGAATTACACGAAAGCGCTTGGGAACTTGTGTTTCTTCTTTCCTAGTGGTTATCAGCATATACCTAGATCACGCGCACCTACAGTGATTTACTTGCATATATATATATATATATATATATATATATATATATATATATATATATATATATATATATATATATATATATATATATATATATATATATATATATGTATATATATATATAATTGATGTAGGCATTAGGTGACAGGAGTTATGAGATATCAAATGATAAGTGTTACCGCCACTGACGCCATATTATAGGGGGAGTGGTAGTTCGGCAGGAGATCACAGATGCTGCCTTTGCCCGCAGGTGTGAGGTGGGGTGACAGGAGTTATGACCTCACATGACAAGGGTTACCTTCACTGACACTTGTTTCATCAAAAGATAGAACACGTAGACGTTCACAGTCATCCATAGACTCACATTTATGGTACAACAGTTGCAGAACTGCATGCAACACCTCTGGTTCCACATTGAGCTTAGAAATCCAACGATGCAGTGTACTGATAGACGGAAAAGGAAATTTACTTTTATCAGGCAAGTAGCGTTAAGCTTTCGGGCTTAAGGTGGGAAGAGACAGTGCTCGACTGATATCCTCCACAGACCAGTATATTAAGGGATAAAAGTAAAAAAAAAATCACTTGAGAAGAGGAAAAAAACTACTAAGAATATCTTTAGTAGTAGCAGTAGCCTTAAAAAAAAGCATTTTCTATCTGCTCCCACCCTCTCTTTTTCAGTGAGAAGAACATGTCTCTCCCTCCTTACATCATCCAGTTGACGTTGTAGATCCTCAGTGATCAGAGCTGCTCTCTCTTCCTCAGGCAGTACATCAAGTGCCCATATACTGTAGTCTCAATTTCTTGCACAACCTTCTTTCGACATCTTCTCTCAGTAAATATGTCTTTGATGACAACCGCTGATTTGTCTGCAACTATTAACCCTTTCACTGTGTTTCCAGCACTTGCTATTTTATGCTGGCTACCGCCAGACGATTTTATTCAGCTTAGGGTAATCCTCCACAGCCAAGGGGTTAATGTTCCTATGACATATAGGGCACAGATGAAGAGAGAGAGAGAGAGAGAGAGAGAGAGAGAGTTATCTATATGTACAATTACATACAGGATACCCTTTCCTCCCTGCTGTGCTCATTATATTAATAATGTAGACATGATGTGACAGGTGTTATGATGACCTTATATGACAAGTGAGCGATGTGGGTTGGGTGTAAACGGGTCTGCCTAGTATGGGTTAAGAGGCCCAATGAAGTTTCCTCCATTCTTACGTTCTTATGTTCAATAGTTATCAAACTATTTTATAGTGGGCTGCACATTTTGTCAGCCTCTGGCAACGATGTGTCCAATGTCCACCGAACAGATCCGAGCATTAGCAGAATTAATGTTGTCTTTTCTCTTGTAGAGTTAATCCACTGTATATGGAAGTGTATATTACCCTCTTGTTTGAAAAAAGAATTACACCCAAACACGACACAATTAGCAGGCGTTATGTGACAGAGGAACCCAGTTTTCACAGTAGTATCTGCAGCCAACTGAGGGGCCGGTCTCTCGACCTTTCTACCCGCTGACGTCATGTGCGAGCTGGGTCGCATTTTGGGTCAGGTGTGAGATGACCTCCTCTTCTATAGACCCTGGGAATATCATCACGAGACACACGAGTAGATCAACCTCGTCATAAATAATCGCTTACCAGATAACACTCGTTCAGAGTCTGAATACATCCGACACCTGCAACCTCCGGGTCAATGATGTGCAGACGCCGATTAATGAGGTAGTTACAGGGGGCGTTTATGGCGTCCAGAAGAGGTAATTATGTGTCATTTGCGAGTCGTCAAATGCTGTAATCTAAAGTCATAATCATGTCTGGAACGAGGACTAAAATTAACTGCGGTTCCATGGGAAGTGGAATTAATTTTGCATAAAGGAGGATCTGGAGGTTGCCTCACTGCCTGTCTCTATTCTTCACGTAGGTAGGGGAGAAGGTTACCTATACATATCACCTACTTATACCTCACGTAGAAAAGAATACCCTACATGAGACTGCTACTGCTTTCCTTCACGTGGAGAGAACGTAGCTATATAGATTACTAACGTGTTCTTTACAAAATAGAGAATGTTCCTTAGTTTGCCTTCAATCTTAGCTGGGGTGACGAGAATGAAGCTGGAGTAGCGAGAATCAGGCTGCGGCAACGAGAATCAACCTGAGACGGCAAGAATCAAAGTGGGGTGACGAGAATGAAGCTAGGGTGATGAAAATCAAACTGGGGTAACAAGAATCAAGCTGCAGTAATGAGAATCAAGCTGCAGTAATGAGAATCAAGCTGCAGTAATGAGAATCAAGCTGGAGTAACAAGAAACAACCTGAGGTGGGAAGAATCAAAGTGGGGCGAAGATAATCAAGCCGGGGAAAGGAGGATCAAACTGGGGTAAAGTCGTTACTCAAGGTCACGTACTTAAACACCATCAAAATCAACTGACAATATCCCGGCTCATGTTATCGTGTTATCTGTATCCCTCGTGTGTTTATGGACACACACACACACACACACACACACACACACACACACACACACACACACACACACACACACACACACACACACACACACACACACACACACACACACACAGCCCATACGTGCACGAACTGATCGCTATAAGAACAGCCCAGTCCCAACCATTGTAAAATTATCAATAACATGTAATAAATCAGTGTATTCACTCCCAGTAAACACTGCTCCCTACACTGTCACTATGTTGAAATGAACTGTAGTTTGAGCTGATCCCCATCTATGTTACTATATGTCTTATTTGTGTCACTTATGTCACTTGTATATTATTTGTAATTCGTAACCCATTCCCCAAATATGTAACTGTATATTTTCAGCCTTCTGGCTGCCAAGCTCTTTCAATAAACCGTTAATTATTATTATTATTATTATTATTATTACACACACGCACGCACACACGCAAGCACGCATGCACATATAATAACATAAGAAACATAAGAAAATAAGGAGTCTGCAATAGGCCGGTTGGCCTGTGCATGGCAGCTCCTGTCGAGAGTTACTACCACTCTCTATCACCCATGAATCTATCTAGCCTCCTTTTGAAACTTTCCAGTGTTCCAGCACTTACTACAAAGTTGGTAAGCTTGTTCCACTCGTCCACCACCCTATTTGTGAACCAGTTTCTTCTTATCTCCCTCCTAAACCTAAACTTATCCAACTTAAATCCGTTGCTCCAAGTCCTATCCTGCTCGGTTATTATAAGAACTTTATCTATATCCCCTTTATTGATTCCTTTCACCCACTTAAATACTTCTATCATATCTCCCCGCACTCTTCGTCTTTCTAGGGAATGCAAGTTAAATTTCTTTAACCTGTCCTGATATGGAAGGTTTCTAAGTCCCGGAATCATTTTTGTCATTCTTCGCTGCACCGACTCTAGTGAATTTATATCCATTCTATAATAGGGGCACCAGAACTGAACCGCATAATCGAGGTGCGGCCTGACTAGCGCAAGATATAGTTGCAATAAGACCTCTGCACTCTTGTTACTTACACTTCTAGATATAAAACCCAATACTCTGTTTGCCTTATTTCGAACATTAACGCACTGTTTTCTAGGCCGTAGGTCCGGGCTTACAAGTACCCCTAGGTCTCTTTCACTAGTCGACTTCTCTAAGTTGATGTTGTTAAGGCTGTATACATTATAAGTATTTGTTCTTCCAATATTAAGTACGCTGCACTTGCTGGTGTTGAATTCCATTTGCCATTTTTCAGACCACCCCTGCAGTTTATTTACGTCCTCCTGTAATGCATTTGCATCCTGCCCTGAATTAATTTGCCGCCCTATTCTGGTGTCATCCGCAAACTTGCTTCAGAGGCTTCTGAGAAAAGTTAAGGCTCATGGTATCGAGGGGAAAGTTTTAAATTGGACGAAATCATAGCTCACCGATAGAACACAGAGGGTCAGCGTAGATGGTTTTAAATCTGAGTACTGGACCCACTCTTGTTCATAATCTAAATAAACGATCTAGATACTGGGATCAGCAGTGACATAAGCAAGTTTGCGGATGACACCAAAATAGGGCGGCAGATTAATTCAGGGCAGGATGCAAATGCACTACAGGAGGATTTAAATAAACTGCAGGAGTGGTCAGAAAACTGGCAAATGAAATTCAACACCAGCAAGTGCAGCGTACTTAAAATTGGAAGAACAAATTCTGTAAACGTATACAGCCTTAACATCATCGAACTAGAGAAGTCGACTTGTGAAAGAGACCTAGGGCTACTTGTATCCCGGACGTACGGTCTAGAAAACAGTGCGTTAATGTTCGAAATAAGGCAAACAGATTATTTGGTTTTATATCTAGAAGTGTACGTAATAAGAGTGCAGAGGTCTTATTGCAATTATACCTTGGGCTATTCAGGCCGCACCTCGATTATGCTGTTCAGTTCTGGTGCCCATATTATAGAATGTATATCAATTCATTGGAGTCGGTGCAGCGAAGAATGACTAAAATGATTCTGGGACTTAGAAACATTCCCTATCAAGATAGATTAAAGAAACTAAACTTGCATTCCTTAGAAAGACGAAGAGTGCGGGGAGATATGATAGAAGTATTTAAGTGGGTGAAAGGAATCAATAAAGGGGATATAGAAAAAGGTTTTATAATATCCTCCGAGCAGCATAGAACTCGTAGGAACGGATTTAAGTTGGATAAGTTTAGGTGGGAGATAGGAAGAAACTGGTTCACAAATAGGGTGGTAGATAAGTGGAACAAGCTTAGCAACTTTGTAGTAAGTGCTGGGACGCTGGAAAGTTTTAAAAGGAGGCTAGATAGATTCATGGACGATGGAGAGTGGTTGTAACTCCCGACAGGAGCTGCCATGCACAGGCCAACCGGCCTATTGCAGACTCCTTATTTTCTTATGTTCTTATGTTCTACGTGTTTGCTGTTCAACACCTCAGCGCACGTGACCTTCGTGACCTCCACTGTAAGCATTGATTTGTATGTTCACTGTAAGTTCGTTTTCCTTTCTCCAATGACGGCTTTTGTTAACTCCCCTATGTAAATGTATGTATTAAGTCATTTATGTATATTTTCAGCTTTCGGGCTGCAAACTTTTTCAATAAACCGTTAATTATTACTACACACACACACACACACACACACACACACACACACACACACACACACACACACACACACACACACACACACACACACACACACACACACACACACACACACACACACACACACACACACACACACACACACACACACACACACACACACACACACACACACACACACACACACACACACACACACACACACACACACACACACACACACACACACACACACACACACACACACACACACACACACACACACACACACACACACACACACACACACACACACACACACACACACACACACACACACACACACACACACACACACACACACACACACACACACACTACTCTGCTGTCACTGATCAAGTATGACGATCATCCAGCTATGATACAATGATATGAGTTATTAGGGATGTCACCTAGGTTGGTGAGTTTTGAGGTGACTACAGAGGCCGATACGGGACCCGCAGGGTCGTCCACATTCGTTGCACGTGTAGAGGGCTGCAACTAGTGAGGGGGAGGGGTGGTGGGCGGTGGCAGCATCTTTCCGGCGTTGGTGCTTGTCTGCTTCGGTATGCAGTCGGGCTAACTCGAAAGTGTTGACACCTTCTCGTGTGGTGCTCCTCCAAACATTACGATGTCGAGTAATCGACTCCCAGGTGTAGGGGTCGATATGGCACCTTTTCAGGTTTGTCTTAAGACTATCCTGAAACCTTTTCAACTGCTCGCCAGCGTTACGTTTACTATTCGTTAGGTGACTGTAAAGTAGCTGCTTTAGCAGCCTACTGTCATCCATGCGGGTAACATGGCCAGTCCAGCGTAGTTGTTTATGGATAATGGTAGCCTGGATGTTCCTACAGTTGGTGTCAGCAAGAATACTGGCATTTGTTCTCTTGTGTTCCCAGCAAATTCGGAGGATGGAACGTAGACTACGTTGGTGAAAGTTTTGAAGTGCATTGAGGTGCCTCCTGTATGTGACCCATGTCTCACTGCCATATAGCAGGGTAGGGAAGACAACTGCTGAAGACACGGTTTCGGAGCCTGCCAAAGGCTTGAGATGCACTTCTGATCCGATGCTGAATCTCTTCATCAACCCACACACACACACAGAGCTTGTACAGTAGTTCTCTCACTCAAGGTAAGCAGAAACAACCAATAGCACCGTTCCTCTACGTCAGGAAAAGGCAGATAATTACACAGTGCGCCATCCGGACATATTACCATGTTTGCTCCACCTCTGAGTCACCCCGCCTCGCTCACTGCACAACAAAACATATACTGTAGAAGAATTTTATAGTAACATCGTAAAATTTCTTTTTCCTCCAATCATTATAGCAGGCCATATTCTCCAATATACTGCTTAGACAACAAAATCCTTTACGAAACGTCCTGTTCTCAAAGTCTATAATCAAGTTGGTCATATTTCCTGTATCGTCTGAAAATGTCAATTCGGCTTCTGTATCTCACTTGGTAAATCTAAATCAACACAAGACAGAAAAATCCCATGATGGATTTATTACTCGGCCTATCATTACGGCAAGAATGCTGGCATTTGTTTTCTTGTCTTCCCAGCGAACTCTGAGGCTGGGATGTAGACTACTTTGGTGAAAATTTTCAAGTGCCTCGTGTATCTGACCCATGTCTCGCTGCCCTATAGCTGGGTAGATCATTTCAGCTCCCTACAGTTGAAGACAAGGGTACGGAATCTACCAAAGGCTTGAGATGCACATCTAATCCGATGTTTAATCTCTTCATAGATGTCTACGTCCAAGCTGGTCGACAGGTAGGAGCCAAGATACTGAAAGTGGGTAACATTAGAGAGGGTAGTACCGTTAACCTGGATAAATGGTGGAGGCGTGGCAGAGCAGGGACAGGCTGAAAGAGAAACCAAACCTAACGTACATTCATCTCAAGGGCGAAGTGTGCATACACATCTGCATAGGTGTTCAGGATCTGTAGATCGCGTTCAGTGTGAGCGACGAGGGTTGTTCCTGCCTGGAGTCGTTTTATGTTGAAAAGCCCTTCATCCGGTGTTGCAGGACAGTTTACACCTTAGGCCAGAATATACCTGGGGGTTAATCTGGCTGAGGTTGTTTTATACCCCTCCAGCCAGAATACGCCCCAATGAAAATAGTATTTTATTAAGTTTCTTCAAAATATATTTGCTATGACTTGTCCATTTCTATTTCACAATGTGCACGAATGAAAAATGACAGAGTATTACAATATAATAAGATGCTGAACTACTTTACAGCTTTTCCTTGCTTCTGACCTTTACTGCTCTAATTACACTAAAATTATCACTTTTGCCCGAAGACAAACTAAAGAAAAGTATTGATATTGAAACTGAAACAGTTTATTTAGCGAGAAAAATACAGATATAGAGTCGATAATATTAACAATATTGACATGGCTAAGCCAATTGAGAGCCTGAGCACTCTTGTGGTAGGCTAGGATAGGTTATGTTAGGTTAGGTTAGTTTCGTTAGGTTAGGTTAGATTAGGTTAGGTGATTATTATAATTATGTGAAGACTTTTTGACAAATATTGCTTTACCGGAATGAGTAGTCTACACTTACCTGAAATGCAAGCAACATTACAGTAAATGTATCAATCCACGGGCCACCCAGTAACATGGCTCGGGTTGCGAGCTGCAACATTAGTAAATTTCTTTCACAGTAACTAATACTGTAGGGTTTATTCTAGCCTGAAGGGGTGTAGAACAGCCTAGGTTAGAATAACCCCAGGGTATATTTTGGCCTAGGATACTTTATACCTGGGGTATAAAGTGGCCCATGGGTATAATTTAGCTTATTACACCGGTACTGGATGTCCACCCAAGAAGGCAGTCAAGAAAATGTAAATGTAAAAGAGAGTTTGTACCAGTACACATCCTTGTTTTAACCCAGTTTGGAGTGGGAAGAATTAATTTGGTGCTATTGTGCAGGACACTGCCGTTCATGCCATCGTGAAGTTGCCTCACAATGGTGATGAATTTTGGTGAGCAACCAAAACGACTGAGGGTCCGACAGAGGGCTTCCCTGTTAACCAAGTCGAAGGCGTTACTAAGGTCGATGAAGGCCACATACAAGTCACAACGCTATTCTATGCATTTTTTCTATATCTGGCGAGCAGCAAGGATCAGGTCACTGCTGCCACGTGATGGTCTAAGGCCACATTGCGATTCTGGGAGGAAGTTTTCCACTTCAGGAAGAAATCTGTTTAGGAGGAATCGGGCGATAATCTTGCCAGCTATGGATAGCAGAGATATCCCGCGGTAGTTGCGACAGTCTGACCAGTCTCCCTTGGGGGATTTCCTCCCATATATTCTCCAGGAGAGATTAGAGACGGCTGGTATGCAGAGGTCCTCCTGTTTTATACTCCTCGGCTGGGATTCCATCAGGCCCTGTAGCTTTGTTATTTTTCATCTGCTTGATGGCGGTAGCTACCTCATCATGGGAAGGTGGATAGCTGAGGTGGGTTAGTTCTGGGTGCTGAGGGACCTGCTGGGTAGTTAGGACATCCATATCGGCATTTCGGTTGAGCAGTGAATAGTAGTGCTCTTTCCAGTACTGACCGATCTCTTCTCCGTCTTTAATTAGCGAGTTACCGTCGGATGAGCGTAGGGGACGCGCCATAGGTTTTATTTTTCCACCATTCCTTCTTTAGATCGCAAAGTTTGCTCTCGGCTATTGCTTTCTTCTGGCGGAAATTATCAGCTTTGGTCCGAGACTGAAGGTTGTTCTGTCTGTCAGTGAAAGCATCATGTTTACCATTAACGAGTACATCACTTTCCTGGTTATTTTCATCAAACCAGTCCTGGTGTTTTCTTTTGATCTGGCCGAGGATCTCGCTGCAGGTTTTTGTGATGACAGCATCGAGGATACCCCCATTCGGCACTCGGATTTAGGTTATTTGTTGTTGGGTTGTTTCTCAGTCCATCGTCGAGCTACTCTCTGCAAGCATGTGTTACCGCTTGATCTTCCAACCGCTTGGTGTTAAAACCTTTTTTGGAGTCAAAGCCACCTCCATGAGAGAGGTTTCTCTCCGCAGCAGGCTTATCCTTCCAGTAGAAGGTATGGAGGGACTCACTAATGGCTGCTATATCAATGTTATACATTTTGCCACGCAAGCAAGCACGCACGCATTTACGCACCACACGCACGCACGCACGCAGGTTTTGGAGAATTAGTGCACCAATGTTTCACCTCATTCACACATCTTTAGTATTACGCAGCAGTGACGTTCACTGTAGTGAGGGTGAGAAGGCGCAAACACTGAGTGACGTCCAGGAAAATGCAAACATCTGGCGTGATAAAATGAAGGAATTTCAACGAACTCAATCTATATCTATCACTGTCTGTCACATGTTAGCGACATAGCTTGAAGGTATGACAGCACAGTACTGTATGATGAAAATTTCAGATACTTGTTATTGGACAGTAGTAGCGAGGTCTAGTGAGTGTGGGGTGGGCTGAATGTCGAGCCACTCAGACAACATGACTGGTAGAGTTGCCACTGAGGCCTACTGTCTTAGAGCCACTCTGACAATGGGTATATTCTGACGTGATCTCCTGCCCCGTTACTCTACGAGTCGAGGCTCAGGGTCAGAGCCGCTTGTCCTTCCCATCATCTTTTTACTTTACCACGATAGATCTAGATCCTATAGAGGCTTCGCAGCTCTTTACGTTGGATCGAGGTGGATTTAGAAGTGACAGAAATTCAATCCTTCGCTTCGAAATTGCCAGCCAGGCTTGTGGAGGCTTCTCATAACTCAGGGGCCCAGAGTGATTTTTTTTTCTTGGTCCGGAATATCTAAAGGAAAGAGAATTGGGAGAGAAGCAGTTGGAGGAGGAGAAAGACGAGGAGAAGGAGGCAAAGAAAATTGAATTTACATCTTCAAAAAGACAATCTACAGTGCTGGTACGGTTGTTAGGGGTGTATTCAGTGCTGCTGGATACACGTACTACACAAAGCTCTCACACGATGCACTCACAAAGAAGCTATTCTCCTGGAACTCTTGGCTCACGTTCTGTTCATAATCTACACGACGTCGATGCATTACCAGTATTGCCACTACAGGGCTCCTCAAGGGTGCAGTGTCACACTCTAAAAAGTGGGTGACGCTAAATTTATGCAAGATAGTTCGTGCGGTAACACTGCATAACAAGCATCAATGTTGACAGCGGTGCATGTTCAAGTGTCTTGCTAGATAGAAGCGCATGGAAAGAGCCTTATCCTAAATAGTTCTGTTGGAATACTTAAAAAGTTTCTTAGGTGGAAGTACTGCTTAGTGAATGGGTCACTTAGTCACTAGGTGGTGTACAGTACCTGTACTTAATGTAAATCAACTGCCTTGCAGTACTGTAGTTAGAAGTGCATAATATGTGCTTCAGGTGTTAGTACTATAAGATCCTAGACTGGTAATACTGGCTGGTATCTGTAGTATACTAAGAACAGCACGCTGCAGCAACTTATTGTAAATCATTATATAAACAGGCTTAATTAAATACATATTCTGCCTATGAATAAAACTCTCATAATAAAACTAAAGCACGATATAAGAGAAAAGTTTAGTATTATAATAAAAGTTGGCTACTTAAAATATAATTACGATAAAGTTGAATATATACAATATAAATAAAATGAAACAATAAATAAGAAGAGCAGGAACATTTATCCACATTTTATTTCCAACTTCATTAATACATTTTAGATATTAACATTAAACATTAGGGTTTTATCTTTACTTTTTCTTTCTCACTCCGTTAATGTCCTCTTTCCTGGTTCACATTTATCTTTCCCTTATATTTCCTTGTACTACAGTAGTTATGTCACCTGTCGTAACTGGTCGACGGAGCAGTGGTTAAAAGTGAAGTAATGCTTGTATCTAATAATTACAAAAATAAGTCTTAAGAATCAGGTTAAATTGAGGTATTGAAAACAGGTGAGAATTTTGTGTATATGGGAAGTATCATAAGTTACCATAATAAATACTAAAGAGAAAATAGATAGGGACAGGTCTTGCATCGGTTATATGAGTAGGGATGAAGGGATATATAACAGTAGAGGTATTAATGAGTTAAAATTGAAGGGTAAAATCAAGAGAAAACACAGAGGAGGATTGACGAGTGAAATTAAAGGCAGAGACTACAGAGAGATACAACACCTGGCAGGATTAGTGCAGACAACAAGAAAACGTGTGAAGTTGAGGGCTGTGGTCGCCAACCCTCAGACATGATAATGGCACCTTGAATAATTGTTTTTTTGTTTTGTTTTGTCAGGGAGTACTGAAAACAATAAACAAAGTTAATTAATAACGTAATGGAAATGTAGATTATCATCAAAAATTAATTTTTATTAATTGGATTAATTTCCGGAATGAAATTAAAACTTTGTTCATTCATATGATAATTCTTTGTCACAAATATATTAAGCAGGCGTCGCTATGCTTAATAATGACCTATTTGATTGTTGAAGTTAATTTCTGATCATATTTAACATTTATATTAAACTCCTAACTGGCTTTGAAGCTTTCAGTACTGATTGGTGATGGACAATGTCAATACAGTACCTGAAACATTTGATGAAATTGAAGGAATATGAGAAAAATCTCCCCCCGCCATTTTAGTTCTAGTTTTCTTTATTTGTCTCTGTTTATCGTCTGAGATGATAATGTTACCGTATATTTAAGATGTCATTTTAAATATACGGTAACATTATCCTCTACCATACCAATCAAATAACGATATCAGAACTTTATAGCGATTATATTGAAATAACGATAAAATGACGATAGCTTAACGAAATTTGGTCTCTGGTTCTAAGTGGTTAAAGTAGCGATAGCGTAACTTTAACCCCCGGCTAAAATGAATGTCGTAGGGAGAGGTCGACACACTGTAACACGATACAGGTAAATACTGTCCCCTGAGTCAACAAGGGGAGTCAGCGGTGTGTTGCGGCTTATGTCCTCCCCCCACTACTCTTCCCGCCGTCGCTTCTCCTTCATTACCACTCATTCCCATTCCTGTCATTATCACTTATTGGTATTCTCTCCATTCCTCACTCATTACCATCGTTCATTCCCATTCGTGTCACCCTCTCCTAAATTCTCTCTTCACCACTGTTATTCCCATTTCATTATTCCCATTCTCTCTCTCTCTCTCTCTCTCTCTCTCTCTGATTTTCACTGAATGTCTCTACCTCTTCATTCTATTTTATTTATTCAGTCATCTTTCATATCTAATCTAATATTTGTATTCATATATTATCATAGTATTTTTTTTTTTGTCTTTTTTCCCCTTTCTTTTCACTTTGTTTCCTTCTCCTTACACACTTTAATCTTATCAGTTTGTTATGCTATAATGTATTCCACTATTTTATTCATTCTTGTGTATTCTCCCTTATTAATTCAACCAATCCGGTATTTCATTCAGTTCCTAAATCCATTACCCCATTATCCAATATCAGTCCCGTAAATCGTCTGTCCCACCATACAGGAGTCCCATAAATCGTCTGTTCCACAATACAGGAGTCCCATAATTCGTGTTTCATAATACAGGAGTCCCATAATTCGTCTGTTTCATAATACAGGAGTACCATAAGTCGTCTGTTCCATAATACAGGAGTCTCATGATTCGTCTGTTCCATAATACAGGAGTCCCATAAATCGTCTGTTCCATAATACAGGAGTCCCATAAATCGTCTGTTCCACAATACAGGAGTCCCATAATTTGTCTGTTCCATAAGAGTTAAAAACTTGAAATGAATCTAGCAAATAAAATCTGTGTTGTAGTTAATACACCGATGATCTTTTTTGGGCGTATGGCCAAACATGTTAACGGACAGAGATACGTGGAGGGGGGGAGGAGAGAGAGAAAGAGGTTAGGGTCCCTTCCGGGTCTACTGGTAGGGAACAAAACCCATTAGTCCCTAAACCATTCAACCAGTACTATGTCATTCCTTTATTTAGCAGGACCCCAATTCAGTCATTGCCAGATTCAACAATTCCTATATTCACCCAATTCCCATTTTCCGTCAGCCCAATTTTTAAATCATCCAAACATTCGTTCACTCCAATGTTTTATGATTTATTGGTTCTATGGTATATATTTTCTTATATTTTCGTTTCATTTTCACAATTGTTTATATCCTACAACGTAACACTAAAAGTAAACAATATCTTTTAATTGACATTCACAGATTACGGCTTCCTTTCACACACACACACACACACACACACACACACACACACACACACACACACACACACACACACAAATAACCATGGAATATACAACCGCTGTTTCAAAATTCAATAATACAAATACAAATTGAAGGGTTGGTGTGACGTCACGAGAGGAAATCACTAAGAATTTCCTCTACTGACGTCACGAGAGTTACTGGTCGGTGATATTTCTATGAATTCTTTTGTGCTACAACTTTCCATATTTTACTCACTTTTGTTTTTAATGTCGTGTAAAACGTTAACAATAATTATGAAACAAAATAGTTAACCTTTCAGTAAGAATAAATCTCTTTTATTTTCAAATTTCCGTTTCTTGTCATAAAACATCCACGTATCCACACTCCTTTTTAGTCTACTTTATTAATCCATTATATCCAATCTCTCTCTCTCTCTCTCTCTCTCTCTCTCTCTCTCTCTCTCTCTCTCTCTCTCTCTCTCTCTCTCTCTCTCTCTCTCTCTCTCTTTCCTTCACCTCACTCACTAAAAGATAAGAACCTTAACAGCATACTTGATCACAATGTTGTTTCGAAATCCTACTAAATTCCACAATAAATCTATCTCAAATGCTCTATAAACACACTGTAAACCCTTAGTAAATAGCCCTTAAATCCTCAACACGTGATAAGTAATCCCTTTGTTAATTCTCTCCAGCACCAAGAAGGAGGAAAATGGAAGATAAACAATGTCTTAATGGAACTTAGGATAAACAATGTGCTAATGGAACCGGAGCGATTATATACTTAAGTGAAATCTTCTCCTGTACTGTTTTACCTGGAACATTAAACGACCATCAGTGAAAAGAACGTAATGCAAACCAAAATAATTACAGGATGAAGTCTACACAAAGATCTGGTTATATCCATCAACAGTTGAGTATAGTATTTAAGATCTATAAATGTTAAAAAAACAATCATTAATTAACATACAAACACTTTATAGTAATACGGCAAATAGTCTAATTCATTAAGAAAAAAAAAGAGCTGAATATACATTACTACGTTAAAATCGATGAGACAGGTCCGAGGCGTGAAATAATGTACAGTTGACTCTCTTCCAAATGTTAGAATTACCCCCACGCTTTGACGCGGCCGCCACTACATTTTTTACGCAGTCACTGTCACCAGCAACATAAATAACACGTCCCCAGAGCCTCAAGCTTATATATATTGGTAGCGGGATTTACATGTTTTGAGAGCTGGGAGAAGACGGTGAGGATGCTGCGGCGAACTGCTGAAGGCGAGGGAGGAGAGGATGGAGAACGTTGGGTATTGAGATGGTGGCAGACGGTGGAGAGTGTTGATGGTGGCTGGGGGAACGAGAGGAGAGGAAGGTGGGAAGGCGAAGAGGAAGAGTGTGTGTGAGAGAGAGAGAGATGGAGAGGAGGTGCACAAGGGAGGAGGAGAAGGAGGAGGTAATCTCACGGAGGGAGGAAGAGGTGGTGGTGGTGGAAAGAAGGAGGAGAAGGAGGATGTGGCGGGGAGAAGTGGTGGTAGTGGGGAGAGGAGGAGGAGGAGGTGGTGGTGGTGGTAGTAGAGAGAAGAGGAGGAGGTGGCGTCGGCGAGGGAGAGGAAGAGGAGGTGGTAGCGGGGAAGAGGAAGAGATGGAGGCGAGGTGAGGAGGAGGAGGTGGTGGTGGTGGTGGTGATTGGGGAGGGAGGGGGGGGGAGGAGGAAGTGGCGAGAGGAGGTAGTGGTGGTAGTGGCAAGGAAGATGAAGAAAAAGAGAAGGAGGCAGCCCTTGATGTTCCTAACTTGTCGCACCCTCTATGTACAGGAGCTGCTCGTCACACCACCATGTCTGCCTACGTCAACAAATTCCTCGCTCGTGATTTCTCCCGGACAGACGTTCGTATAAGAGTTTTAAACATAATTCTATGCATAACCTTGAAAAAAATGAGTAGAAAGCTGAATTTTTCAGGAGAGCTTCAGAATATCATACTTATTTCCCTAATGCAAAGTCCTGCATGCTCCACCTGAGACATTTTCAAAATTCAAGATGGGCGTCATTACAATTTGATATAATGAAAAACACTAATATCATCATAACTGTCTTACGAAAGGGCTTAGAACAATGATTCTGGTGTCTAACCCTATGTTTTTGTATATGCTGAGTCCAGTCAAGCCATTAAAATTTAAGTTTAGGTTGAACTAATGGGCAAAAATACAGAAAGGGACGACTACAAGGCTAAGAATTGACTTCTAATCAGCAAACTTACTACTTTGGGAACTCTGTAAAAGGAATATGATTAGGAATTTCAGTACCTGGCATAACATTTCTGCCTTCTACTACCAATCTAAGTTTGAAAACGAGATATAAAGAGTTTCTTGTGCTTTGAGTGGTTAGTCAGTTTGACATCGAAATATTGACTTAGCAGTAAATTCCCGAATATTATCACTGTAATATTTAATACAAAACATAATAACTCTTTCTCAGGTTGTGACATGATGACAGAGTTGTGCATTATTCCCACGTGTAGTAAAGTAATTACAACTAATCGTGCCGAGGTTCGCGAAAAGGACCTTGAGGGACTCATCTGAACAAACATCGAGAGAGTAGATGGTTTGCAGTCCATTTTGAAAGCGAGAGATCGCAACTACCTATTGTTGTCCATGGCAAATGTCGCAGAGTATATTCGAACATGCAGCATTAACTCCTATAAAAGACAAATATAATAAGATATAGTCTCTGACTCTGTTAGTGATACTTCTTTCAAACTGCGTCCACGAATGCAAGTTTTCAATATAAAGAGAGATTATTAATTGTACTGTGGAAAGACTGTGATTGACTACACTGTTGTGTCAAACGTACCTCAAGACCGTCGAGTACAATCTCACGATGCTATGACCAAGGCTTCTCTTCAAAGCATTATTGATAAGGCTGGTGATCGTGGTGATGACTGAGGATATACTATGAAACTTTGCATCTCTCTTTTTATCGCCACTTATCAGATTACTAACCGCTTGGGCGCTCTATCTAATGTTAGTAAAGGAGGAAACCAGGGACAGGGAAACCTGTGGTGTTTAGTAGGGTCACACTGGATGAACACCATTCTCACTTGTGTCTGGGCTGAGGCTCGAACCCTTGGTGAGAGTTACGCGCCTTACCGCTGTACCTTATTGCTGCTGAAGTCAAGCACCACCATGATCTTTTTTTTTTCATGCAGACAAGTAAATACCGGCTGCAGATAATATCAATAGTGATTGTAAGAGATGGGGCCGGCCTGTCAATGCTCAGAAACACCAGGCATTCGAGAAGTTGTGTCAATACATCCTTGAAAATGATGACTGCCAGTATTTACTTCCTGAACTTGTATCCATGATGGATTAATATTTAAATGGAGCAGAAGAGTATAATTCTAGGAGATTTAGATATAAATTAGAAGAGTACTTGGAAAATATATTATAACTACTCATGTGGGTGGGAAACCAACCATATACACTTTCATATATGAAAGCAGTATAATACTTAGGACTCATTGTGAGTCAAGTACCATGAAAAGAGAAACAATTAATTTATGTGGCAGCTACACTCATATAAGATGACATCAGGTCAAAAGTTATGTTGGTTATGAATATCCTGCCATGGCAACATTGCAGGACAGTGCGAAAATGGTGCCAGATTCTCTAAGCAGATTATTGAATGGCATAATAAAGTCAAAACCAGAGAAGACCGTTGTGTGTGAGCGACGCCGTACAGTAACTGCACACAGTATCATATCAGCGTGTCGACCTGGATCATTCGTATCTCCCCTCCAAGAGGAAATATGACTCCAAACTCTATCATTGAAATAGCATTACATTTTGATACTTACGATAATTATGCATTGGAGTGAGATTGTAGCCAATGATATATCAGAGCAATTTATTGCAAAAATTATTGAATATTTTAACACAAAATGTTATATAATTTTCAAACTTATTTTCATTTTGACTGCTTACAATTTATCACAGGTATATGAATGGGGTGTAAGTATAAAAGATGTTGAATAGCAATTTCACCATGGTGGCCATATTAGATGTAATTAACTTAAAAAAAAAAAAGTGCTTCCATTCAAACCTCAATACCATAATAACTATAAATGTATCCCTAACTTATATTGCCACCGTGTAAACTAAGATGAATGTAACATTTTTTTTCCCCATAGGCAATCTTTTTTTTTTTTGACAGGTAGTAGGCAGCTACCAAACAGGGAGGTACTACCACCTGGGAAGATATTGGAATCATATTGTGTTGTCTAATGGTAGACCCTGCTACCATATGGCATCACGAAAATTGTGACGAAGTCCCAGGTTGCAGATCTGACTTTCTGCCACATTTACATAAAACTGCAGGGTCTCAATTGTTTCTCTTACTTTGACAACATAATAGACATACAGTATATCATTTCTCACTATTGATCATTTTATTTATTTTTGTGTCTTTATTATTATTATTATTATTATTATTATTATTATTATTATTATTATTATTATTATTATTATTATTACTACTACTATTATTATTTTTATCATTATTATTATTATTAGTGTTGTTGTTATTATTATTATTGTTATTATTATTTATTTATTATTTTGTATTTTTATTATCAATTTTATTTACTTTGAACTAATTATTATTATTATTGTTATTATTATTACAGTTTCGCCTCCCAGGTCCAGATGTGGGTCAATGACCTGTGTCCGGGTGGGCTAATCCTGTAAAAAAAATAACAATAATAAATAAATTTTGATGGCTTGACTGAACTCCGTATACACAGAAATAGAGTTAGATACCAGAGTCATTGTTCTAAGGCCTCTGGCAGGACAGTTATGATGATTTTCGTGTTTTTTCCTTTTACAACAAAATGTGATGGCGGCCATCTTGAATTTTGAAAATGCCTCAGGGTGGAGCATGCAGAACTTTGCATTAGGGCATAAAGTATGATATTCTGAAGCTCTCCTGAAAAATTCTGATTTCCAATAATTTTTCTTTTCAAGCTTTTTGCTAATGCTCTTGTACTACGTATAGTAGGCTACTCTTTCTTGTTCCACTTCCACTTTGTTCTATGTTCTTCTCTTTATCTAACCTCCCTCATTTCACTCACTCCACTTTGTTCTATGTTCTTCTCTTTATCTAACCTCCCTCATTTCACTCACTCCACTTTGTTCTCTGTTCTTCTCTTTATCTAACCTCCCTCATTTCACTCACTCATCCTATGTATGTCATTTTTACGTTATTCAATGATTATCTCTCAGTCTTCATTCTTTCCATCCTACTGACTTTTCGTCCACCTGGTAATACGGCAGGCTGTTGTTATAAACACAGTGAATAAATACAACAAATTTTGCTAAATTTGAATTAATTTACACCAAGTTATACCAATGAAAGAAAAATATCGACATTTGACAAAAACGGCAGTTGCGTTTAAACCTTAAATTGGGCGATTATCCCTAAATATGTACTGTAGATATGATCCTAACAAATATTTCATGGCCAGTTGGATAAACTGTTTTCGGAAATTGTTAAATTTGTAACAAAAAGGCAGCCATGAACACCTATGAAACCGATGGCCTTCGACTCGGGCTGACTAGGGCTGCGATTGGGTGGCGATTGCTCACAGTAGTCTACCCATTCCTACAGGAGAGACAACACGCTGTTCTAACCCTAGACCCTAAAAACGTGAGTGTGATCGTGAACTAGTAAAGCTTCTAGATAAAAACTCGAAACAAATTTATTAAGTATATTGATGTACTGTAATTTGATCATATTATACAAATTGTCTCTTGATGTATCAAAAGTTGTAACATGCGAGTTATATTTAAGATGTTAACAGGCTATGTACTGTATATTGATTGTATTATTCATTCTATGTGTCCTGAGATAACAGCATTTGTTATATGTGAATTATTCTTAAACAGGTTTTGACCGAATTATATGGTACGAGTCAACGTTGAGGGTATATTTCTCCAGCAACAAACCAATAACGCTCCTATGAGCGTTAACACTTAATATTCACAACATACCACTATTGCATCAACCTTATTTCACCATAAATGTAAAATAGTTGGCTTAAATAAACCTATGTATACCCACACTTCAACTCGCTCTATATACCTATGATTGTATTCAGCGTCAGAAACAGTCTATCCCCCACAGCGGGAACACTCGGCCAAAAGTAGAAAGAAACGCACCAATAACAGCGAATTTATACCTACAGCGGCTTTGTCGCAGGTCGATCGTTGTCACGCAAGTGTGCTCTCGGTGAACGATCCTGTCCCTTCGTTGTGCTACAGTGAACCAGAGACGTTCCATTGTCACGTGACAACACACGTTCATTGTTCTCCTTGACAGCTCAAATGAGACACACACACACACACACACACACACACACACTCACACACACACACGTGCGTGAATTAACACAAACTTAAAAAAAAATCACTCTTGCATGTGTAAGGGCAAAAACAAATACTTATGCTGCAGAAAATCATCCTTTTAGAGGAAGACAGAGGCGAGAACTTGAGGGCTGGAGTGTGAGGCAGGTGAGGGCCAGCCACCACACTGCCTCCGGGCACGCGCCTCCACACTCTTGTTTCTTCCAGGACGATCACCAAAACCTCTCAACACCAATATAGGTGAAGATTAATAACAGCCGTTAGGATAAGTTGCGACAGGTCGATTTTAGGTTAACTGAACTAGTGGGCATTTAGATATGAATACTTTTCGTATAAAAAAATCAAATGTATAAACGTGGACAACTTTCATTTGTTCATATTCATCCTGAGGATAAAATCGTGTTACGTGCGCCTCTAGAGAGGGGTGGGGCCGGGCCTACCTAGCGAGGATGTCCAGGTGTAGAGGCCGCACTTATTACCTTCCACAACACTCCTCACCTCGTTCCTGCTCCCGCGCCCCGTCATTACCTACCAAGGAAAGAGAACAAAGTGTCAGTTTTAGGCTTAGTAATGTTGAGGAGACACACACACAATTCATATTCTTTTGACACTGGAGACTCAAGTGCAGCAGGAACACACAGTACGCATGTTCTTGTATATTCATAAACTCACCTGCCTTGTTTGTTAGCGGCTGCACTCACACCACTCTGGAGGCCAATTCACGGTGCTTCAGGGGAGGAAACGAGTATGTATATGAATTCTTTGTTTCTTGTCCTTTCCTTACCTCAACAACAACTACTCCCCCTCCTCCTCCTCCTCCTCCTTCAGTTCCTTTCATACTTCTTTCCCACATGTGACCTACAGTATTTCAGTCTTTACCCTTCCTTTCTCCTTTGTTTCATTATTCTTCTCTTTCCCTCCTCTTCTCCCTTCGCCGCTTCTCCCTTTCACTATTATTCTTTGCCTTCCTTCTTCAGTCTTCGTCTTCATCCCTCCTCCGTCCCCTCCTCCAATAACTCCTTCCCTCCTCATTTACACCATAATAAAAATCACACATGAATGGGTTCATCCATGGATTATATATTACTTTTGTACCATTTTTATGTTCCACTTGAACCACACATCGGGAGACCCGTAGAAATTCCCACAATAGTGAGTTTCCTATGGGACTGGCGATGATTCATTGTGACAGCTGTGGAAAAAAAAAAAATATGAATTTTCTTGATGGACTATAATTGAAACTACTTAGGTTATATATATATATATATATATATATATATATATATATATATATATATATATATATATATATATATATATTTATTTATTTATTTATTTATATATATATACTGTATATATATAAAATCACTGACATTCCTTTTCCTTTTACACGTACTGTTTATCCATACAATATTATATATAAATCTCATCTTCGGTTTGAAGTGATCGTTAAGATTTACGTGTAAGTCTGCCCCTAAACAACAAAATACAATACGAAAAGGCGCGACACAATCAGAAGACACAACTTGTAAAATATAAGTAGCTGGATAATGTTCACTGATCCTTCAGAGGAAATAAAAATATCGATGAAACTACACAATACTGGTCTGGTATATATCCACTGTTAGAAAATTCAGTATTTTTTACATGTTTTTCTGTATTTCCGACCAGGCAAAACGTAGTAATTTGAATTACTTTTTTGTTCTGCAAAATATTTCAGACACTCTCTTTCTCTGTTTCAATATGTTTAATTATCAATATAAACTGACATTTTATCATACTATATACACTTCATGATGCAAAGAACATTTAAAATTGCATGTTAATGCTGTTATTTCTATATGTAATTACTGAATATGTGGTTGGCGGTTGTTTGTGCTTCACGTTTATCGTATGTCCGTGTTTGTTTACATTATTTCAAAGAGCGCCACATCATCACATGGGGGGGGGGGGGTCGCTGGTGGAGTGGTACTGCTCTTGCCTAGCAAGCAAGATGTCACGTGTTCGATTCCCGGGCCGGCGGAAGTTGTTTGGACACTCTTCCTAGTCCCCTTGGTCCCTGTTCACCTAGCAGCAAAGTAGGTACCTGCTGTCAATCGAAAGTTGCGAATTCGTATTCAGGGACAAGTTGTTGGAGCTTCCAATAACTTCCAACAATCTGTTAATTCAACAGATATTTTATGTAAAAATATATACAGAATCTCTGTAAATTATACAGAAAATGTTTGGCAACAATATAACCAGCAAATTTTCTGTAAATTTTACAAGATTTTTTTAACAGTGTAGGTGATGAAAGTTAATGACCTGACCACACGTTTTTTCCCCATTTAAAATAACCGATCGAGAAGCAATGCAGCGCAGCACAGATCACACGCTCGAGGATGAAATGGCTCTTGATCAAACCAAAAGAGGAAATAAGAGAAGAATTAAATAACATTCATGTTTATTCTGTAACCTAACCCATTTAAAGGTTTAATTCGTAACGATAAAGCAGGAACTGAGTGACTGAGGTGAGTATGACGGAGAAAGGGGGCCAGACTGACTGAGTAACAGGACGACACACAACTGACAAACACTGGCAGATAAGCTGATATTTACTGACACCGACATGCTGACAAACTCATAATAGATCCGAACTGAAGACAGACAGACATACGGATAGCCAGATGACAGCTTCTAACTGTCAAGACGTAATATAAGTAAAAAAAATATTAATTAAAAAAAAATACTATTTGAAAAGACTAAAGGACAAAGAGAAAGACAAACAGGAACAGGCTAAAGGTGTAGTGCCAGTAACAGTGGTTCACGACAACACAGACATCCTAGGCAGTAGGGGGAGAAAGATGATCAAACACAAATGATAAGGCAACATAAACATTAAGAAAACAAGAATAAAATAGCAGCAAACATAAATAAACCCGAAGCCTCAATGACGACAAGGGTCATAATCTGGGTGGATGTCGACGATAACACTGAAGGTCCATTTTCTCTAACAGGTACATAAATTCCCCTCTACTTAAGGTTACCTGCCTCTCCTCTGTCGCTAAGGGGAGATAGGAGGCGTCTGGCAAACCTCTCGTAGCAACCCGCTCTTGAACTTCAAACTACCTCGTTTTCCTTCCTCATGGCTTCCGGGGTCAAGTTGGGGCTACGGAAAACATTAGACTCTAATGTTTTCCGTAGCCCCAATGATTAGAGGAATGAAGAACTAGTAAAACTTAGTGCTTAATTTACACACACACACTCACATACAGGTATGTATGTTTTCAATACAATTGTACATTCGCATTTCGTACACTGCAGATGTCCCATATATGTATCCATGTGTCATATATTTGGTGTAAAAAAAATATGAAGCAAACATGAAATGTAATTGCAGAGCTTGATGATGTCACACAACGGGAGATTTTTTTTTTTTTTTTTTTTTTAGATTCAGATTTTCTCCACACAGCGCCGGGGTTAGTTTATTGGGCATCCACTTAAATCATATGTAAGGAAAAGCGAGAGTGTTTATGGGGCCATTGATTTTGTTAACAAGTTACACTTGGTGAAATAAGTTAACATAGGGAAAACTCCCTGCACAGTTCATCTGTGGTTCGCAATACAAAGCTTCCCTCAGCAACAATAATTTGTTAGTGTTAGTGTTGTTCTTAAGGCTCACACAAATTTCAGTAAATAGGTTAAGAATTTATCTTCAAAGTTTTACTTCGTCACACACTAATATTCGTCACCTGGTGTGCTATTCAAGTCCACGCAACTACTGGTCTTGCCATGACATTCTCGACTATACTGATCCTCATCGTTTAAGAGATGAGCGTCAGTCAACACACGTAGTTTACTGTGGTGTGCCTATGTGTGTCGTCGCCTCGTATTGCCTAATTAGCTATACCTAATCACTGTAAACATGCTATCTCGAGGGATAATGTTTATTGCATGGTAATGATTGAACCTTATGAAGGTGATTTACCACCGTGATGACAATACTATTTTACTGTAACTCATTTCAGAATTTATTATGTGAGTGGAAGTTGGGTCAGGGTGTCGGGGAGGACAAGACAACCAGAAGGGCGGACCAACACACAGGATGACCAATCAACCAAAATAACAGTATTATGTGACGTCACAAAAAAATAAAAAGATGTACATAAAAATGGACATGAAAGCTGTTGTGTATAAAACATATTCAAAGGTCGCAGGTAGCAACTATGAAATTTTTCGTTAACGAATGTGTTTACTTTTCCCTGGAGTATATGAATATCTGGAATTGAAAACGGATACTGAATTCGCAAAAGGAAATTGAATAGTAATCCTGGGAGATTAATCTCCATTTAATGATTGCCTATAATAAAATATCACGTTTTGACCTCAGTACACCGAGTATCCCTACACAGTCTCACGGCCACGGCTCCAGGCACCTCCCTGCAACAGTCACCGACTAACTGTAATAAAGAGGTAACCCTGGTTAACCTTCCTTTAAGGAGTTACTATGTTCACAGATAAACTGGTAAGCAAGACGGACTTTAGGAAGACAAGTTACAGTACTGCTTTGTTACGAGGTGATGTCTTATTTTACATTAAGGTCTACAGTATTGAAACACAACTTGTACTAAAGACCACCGGACGTCGTCAGCCGTGAAACTGGGGCGTCTGAAGTACATAAAACAAGATACATTGCTAAAGGACACTTATATTAGGCTCAAATGACGACACAAATATTCCTCTTGAGAGTGAGTTGCGTACTATAGTCTCGTTTCAGTCTACACTGACCCTCTGAGAAGAACCCGCGTCTCAGCGACAAGTATACTTCATTAATTAGTTAAGTGTCTTTACCATGTGGATGGACTGCTGTCCATCATCATTATGCTGACAAATCTATGTTATTTGGTTAGCATAAGATACAAGTAATGTTAACTGATAGATTGTGGCTTAGTAATCTTATCAGAGATTTTCTTGGGCCCCTAAGACTTCCGAAATTATATCGACATGCTTTTTACGACATCAACTTGCATGCTGATATCGACGCTCACGAAATTCAGTGAAGCTGTTGTTTATAGACACGGGAAACAAGGGTATGATTTACTATCACCTTGAGTATTAATCTAGATAACGGTCTTAAATATATTTATACACCGGGAACTGAGGAGTAATGGTTAACTACTCCTCTTGACACTGGTACAGTAGATCAAACGAACCTGTTACTTACTTTCAAGGACGCCAACATAGTTTTGGCCGACTGTACATAAAAACAGATATAAAATTATTCAAGTGTGTGAATTACTTTAAGGAATCTATGTATGTGAAATTTCTGTTAATCACAGCCATTAAGTTCATTTCTACAAGTATTACCTATTACATCATCCAACTGTTAAATAATTCAGTGAACATGACTCGAGTCTTCAGTCCATCTTCCGTAACAGTAATCTAGGACTGTTTTATGTTTCCCCGGAGGCTTCACTTAATACTTGAACAATATCACATCACAATTCCACCACCTCAGACAACAGACATAATTTATATTTGACAATCTCTCCCTCTAATCAATAACGGCTCCCTGTATATTGCTTGTATTAATCAGAAGCTAATCTCATTATTTTCTGATTTACTGCACAAGGCCCATCATTCTCCTAATCGTTCCCTTAAGTGCACATGAGGAAACGTAATACCTATACGTATGTTTGTCCTGTACTTGCTCCATACACCTGTGGAGGTAAGTGTAACGTGTTGTGGCGTCGCCTGTCGATGTTTCACTCTGGTGTTCCAGCTTTTGTTTCCGAGACACTGAAGGGTGTCTCAGAGCGGTGTTGAAGCCTTTGTTTACATTTCACTCAAATCCTCTTTCATTAAGGCATATTTGCCACTAATAAGTAGAAGTGCTGTGCTATTCTCTATCTACTCCTACCTAACATCATCATAACACCACATTTTTTTCATTCATGAATACATCAACGCGTAGCTCGTATACTATATACTGTAGTATAGAAGACAAAAAGAAAATATGATACTTAATATATCTACATTAATCATTCCTATAATGAATTGAATTTGGAGAAAATAATGAAAAGTCTATCCAAAAGTTCATTACACAAGCTAATTCCGTTCAATTCCTATGTGGGGAGCTAATTTACCTAGTAAAGACTTCAAGGCTAAACAATTCCTTAAACAAAAGTCCTTCTACGTAACTTCTAGAAGAGCGGTTAACTTACTTTACAAAATTACTTTATGAACATTTACAGTCTACAGGAAGAGTTTATTTGAAGCTTTTCAAACAATTGCGTTTCCTAAGATGATAATACTCTTAACGGTCTTGTGTAACCACTGTACAAGAAAAAATAAACACTGATTTTACTAACCAATAGACAGTACTGAAATAAACTACTCATGACTATAATATTTATTTTTCATTTCAATTTGGTTAATTAGAATACCATCACCAATAACCTGCTATTAATATAATTACACTTGATATTCACTATTCGATGACCACTACTACTACTACTACTACTACTACTACTACTGCTGCTGCTGCTGCTGCTGCTGCTGCTCAGAGAGACTTGAGAGGGTCAATAGACTGATCAACTGCACTACACTCTATCTAGGAGTTATCTGTGAGAGAGAGAGAGAGAGAGAGAGAGAGAGAGAGAGCACATCGTCTTATTCTGTTACCTGAATATCACGTACTAAGGTCTAAGAAAAATCCTAACTTTATGTTACCGACGGGAAAAACCTAAGCTACACTACTAGTATTTTTTGTCCAACTCTGTCTCCTACTCCTGCACTAACTTAACTGCAGTAACTACTACTCTGCCAGTAATTATCACTCTTGCTACTGCTACTTTTTGGTACAATAAATAGTACCACCTCTTCTTCTCTTAATACCGTTTCTACCATTTACTGAACTATTGGTACTACAACTACTACTACTACTACTACTATAATGCTACACCTGCTACCACCACTACCACCATTAACATAACCATTACATTAATTACTACTATTACCATTATTCTAAGTTCTTAGGTACAAATAACTCAGACCATGGCAGAAAACCACCATCCATCAACCGCTACTTACAACGCCTTAAAAACATTGGGAACTAGAGGGCCTAGATGAGGAGGCGCGGAGATGTGGGGGGCGTGGAGGTGTGGGGGCGTGGAGGTGTGGGGGCGTGGAGGCGGGAGGGGGGGCGTGGAAGGGTAGGGGGGCGTGGAGGTGTGGGGGCGTGGATGGATGCGTGGAGGAGGAGAAGGAGCAGGAGGCGTGAATGAAGGGGCTTTTTGTTTAGTTTAACAAATTTATTGACAAAGCTTGGAGTACAGTTTGCCTACTCTGAGTAATTCAGTGTGGTCTTGACACTGAGGGTGGTATCACGTCTCACTGCCACGCAGGACAGAGGTTCATACACACACACACACACACACACACACACACACACACACACACATACATACATACATATATATACATAGGTCAGATTCATGTGGGTGATGTCACTGTTCACTGCCATGCAGGACACAAAGAAATGCATAATATTCATTAGATACTGCTATAATGAGGGGCGTAGAGGAATGGGAGGAGACTCGGAGGGGAAGGGGATGTAGAGGGGAAGGGTGGGGCGTGGAGGAGGATACGAGGCGTGGAAGCGGGGCCGGGGTAGGGGAGCGTGGAGACGGGGCCGGGGTAGGGGGGCGTGGAGGCAAAGGAGGCGTGGAGGAGGGAGAGGGGGCGTAAAGGGGGGGGAGTAGGGCGGAGTAGGAGACATTGAGGCCATCCCCTTAAGTTGCGTCTATTAAGCTCTCCGGGTAATCACATGGTTTTATCTTTTATATTTTTCTTCTCCCTCCCTTGTGATTTTTTGTATAAAACTCGCTGTTCCTCCTGCAGGTGGACGCTCGAGTGCTGTTGGTGCCCCTATGGATTGCGCGTGTGTGTGTGTGCGTGCGTGCGTTTTTCTTTTTCCCGCCTTAAGTAGACTACGTACTGTAAGTATTGAGACACCCTCCATCCATAGATTTATCGTGAGAGGTTTTTATATAAAGCCGCAACCAAGAGATAATATATGCTTAAGCTTCTAGTATAAGTATTTTCATACATATTCATAAATACATGAAAATACTTGCTTGAACATTTCCTTTTACACACAGAAATACACATCAATAAAATCATAATTAAGAGAAAAACATCTGTGAATGTTTAATTACATACGATAAGACCTTTGAAGGCCCTTACGAGTAAAAAAAAACTATAGTATAACACATTAATTAGACGATACAATAACTATTCAAAATACACAATGTCTTATATGTATAACGTTATTATTGCATCTGGTGACATCCACATTTATTTTCCATTGCCACTGTATGTAGGTAAGACATTAAGGTATAATTACATTTAGTCAGCGGAAAAAACAAAGCGCTCTCTCGCAGCTCAGAGCCACAAGCCCATAATCCTCTGTGATTAGAGTTTAATTTGGATTTTAATCTCAAAATACAATGTTTATGTCCCGTTACCTTGGTTAGGTGAGTATAATTCTCCCAAACTTTTTTTTCTGAGCACATGTCAAGCTCTGTACTCTAAATAAATATTATTAACCCCTAGACTTGATTACTGTACCTAAAGATTACGTCAAAGTACTTATGTTACATAAATACAGGACTTACCAATGATGTAAAAAAATACCTGTTGTTGCTTGTATTTTAATTAATAGATATGAAGACTTTTTTTGAGTTTATATACAAAAATATCGGCCAAAAATTTCTTAGAAAAATTAATTAAATGATGTTTTATCAGCAATTTGTTAACTAAAAATATGTTAATCCCTACACGAACTAAACGCCGTAAACTTCGAAATTGGTTGACGCAATTTGTTTCCAAGAGGCCGTCGATAACGTCACGTATGAAATATTTCTTCACGATACCGGAAAATGTCAGCTGTCTCCACGTGACGACCCGTAATCATATTCAGGACATAAAGAACGCCAACATGCAAACTGGATGTTGTATTGTGGCTGCGCCTCGTCACGACAAAAATTTTTGAATTTTTATTCAAAATAACAAACGTCACGAAACTGGCGAAAAAAAAAGGGATGCCAGACAGGTGAAAGGGAGAGAGGGAGAGAGGGAGGGAGGATGATAGGGCGAACGGATGGAAGGGTGAGAGGTGTGAGAGGATGGGAGGGTGAGAGAGTGGGAGGGTGAGAGAGTGGGAGGGTGAGAGGGGATGGGAGTGTGAGTGGATGGGAGGGCGACAGGGGAAGACGGTGAGATGGTGAAAGGGCTATCACACACACACACACACACACACACACACACACACACACACACATGCAAATTCAGAAACAAGCCCCAAACAATAAACACAAAAAACAGGAATAAAACCAAACCAAACAAAAAACACCAACAAACTTTCATCAATACAGAAACAAGCAGCCACATACACGAAGTGACTAGAAACGAGTACAGTATACACTATACTGTAGATAGACCCATAAACGGTAGAGGCGGGCCTACCCACACACATACACACACACACACACAAGCCCTTCCATTCACCTGCGTTGGATGGAGCATTGGAGCAGTCCTGCCACTCACTCCATCATCCAGTACATCAATCACTCATTTGTCAGACCCACCGCCAACCAAACTACTGCACATTACTTATCAACACCATACTCGTTAGCTATACACTTTCTCCTGTTTTAATTTAACGCTATGATTTTTTTTATTGGTTGACTCTTTTCATTTACATTTTTTAAGCAACGTTGATTTATTTTTTGTGTTTTTTTTGTGCAATGGCGACAGTCGGGGGAAAATTTAATTTTGCCAGCATCACTGACGCTGTTGTTTATTTTATATTGTGCCTGTTCTTCCGGTATTGGTGACACTAATGCGTCATCATTACCAATGCGTTTATGTGCAGTGCGTCACTACGTTTTGTGCGTCATCACTCCAATTCGTCATCACAACAAAGCACGTGAGAGTGGCTATTATAGGCTCTATGCTCTTAATATGTCTAATTATACCATTCGTGTTTTAAATACACAAAATATAGGACAATAATTATCTTCAATCAATGATAGAGAAAGTAAAGGTCAATACTAATAACTACATGATAATGTTTCTCCTAACTATGCGATGATCATAATGTTGAAGGCTCATAAAAGAGACAAATACACAACATACATTTTCGATGTTCCCCTGTGCAGTGCGGCACCCTTCCCCGCCTCAGACACCCGCTGCTCCAAGAAGCCACACTCCACACGTGCCTACAGTACTGTGGACGCTACTGTGATTACCTCTTCTGTTTGTCCTCCCGCGTGCATTCCACATGGCTCCTGGACGTAAGCCAGCCTCATCAATGGCAAATATTACTAGCAAAGACTCTAAAGTGATCAAGAATAGTGATGACCTTAACGGAAAAAATAGTTTTATTGGACAAGCTCAGAGGTGGTATGAGCTATGGCTCGAGATGTGGTGAAAACTGAGAATTCATTTGTGTCTTTTGTCAGAATACAAGTCTTCAAGTGGAGGAATGTTGGTGGAAGAGGACTGGCTGGCTGGCGTGACTGTGTAAGGGCGGGCAGACAGCAGGGAGAGGCTGGCAATGCGGGTGTTGCACACCTCAGCGAAATATATATTTTTTTTTACTTGTAAAAAATTTTTTTTGTATATAACTGTGTTTACGTTTTTCCGTTATTATACTACAATATGATTAGTTTCAAATAATGATGTTAGTAAATACCGGTACAGTGCATCAGTGATCAGTGTGACCACTGGGCAGTGAGTGGAGAGCACGGCGTGGTTAAGTGCATGACCTACCTGAGCTGTTTGGTGGCCACAGGTAAAGTGATTCCTAAAAGAGTATTCGCGGTTTTGACTTTTCGCGGGGGTTTCAGGAACGTAATTCCCGCGAAAAATACGGGATTACTTTTGTTGTACACTTCTACAACTAGGCGTAGATATATAATACTAACGTTAGAGATTTCATTCACTGTATTTCCCTTCTGACGACTAAATGTTCCATTTCCTCCCAACATTTCTCGTTGTGTCTCCTTAGGTCGGCGCCACCTTCCTGTAGGCCTAGTGAGCGCTATTATCAGCCCAGGAGACACTAATGACCTCATCTCACCCTCGTGTCTGCCAGGTGCTGACGTCACAGTTCAGTGTGTTTACTTTATCTAAATAAACTAGAAAGAATAAAGGAAACGAGTTGTGTGTTTTGTGCAGTCATTTGTTAGCCTTAACGTAGTGATCTTTCGTTACAAAATGAATAAACAAACACTCTTGCTGGCGAGTCATAAGACATCGTAGTTATATAAATTTCGCTTATATGTCAATACTTAAGAAAAACAAGTTAATTACCATATACACTCCGGCACGCCCCCTCCTACGTAGATTAAGGAAGTACAAATAGTCAATATTTTTAAATGATAGTAAATAAAGAAAATAATAAGTTTTAGCTGTACTGTATTGACACGATATGAATAACAACAGTTAAACAACGTCTTTAACTTACGGCAGACAGTTTGTACCAAGAGAAAAATTCAGCGGCATACCGGCAGTATTGTCACACTATCTAGCTCTCCTAAGTCACTGGTCCTCGTAAAGGGAGGTCACTCCCCTAAAAACATTTCTCTCTCCAACTGTTGAACCTTTCCAAATCCGCGGATTTATGACCCCGAATTTGGGGAGGCGTTATAAGGTCTTCATTGAAAGGTTTGGAACATTCGTGTGAAATGATTTCCCTAATACGATTCCCACAATTTCTGAGGACAGATGGATGAAAGGGGGTGGGGCATTCTGTTCACTAAAAGAAAATACGAGTTAAAATTTGAGTGTATGGAGGGAGACAGTGACAAGAGAAAACAGTGCAACTGGGGAGCTACGTTGGGTAGACTGTCTCAGATATTGAATTTATAGACTCACAAGGTCCCGCATCTTACATCTATACAACATTTCTTTTCATTATAGGGATCATTACAAGGTTATATTTCTTGGTTATTGAAGATGATGGTGTGGTAATAATACTCATAAGATAAACATTTTATGTTTATTGATAAGATGGTGATGCTGATTGATAATTACGACAGAGAAGTAATGTATGGTTGATGATGATGTTGGTAAGGAAAATCCTATGAGGTGAATGCTCGTAATTGTAATATGAAGAAGATAGGGGGAGATGGTGATTGGTGGTAATGACTGATCATAATAATGATGATGCAGTATGGTGACAGTGATGACCGTGATGATGCATAACGGATGGTAATGACTACGGCAGTAGCTGTGATGGCAAAGTATATCATCAATATAGTTGGTCATGACGAACAACTTGTGTTAATGACGTGAATAACTGGTTTTCCCTTTTCACTCTTCCGTACCTTCCAATTTCTCTCTCCTCCTCTCCCCCTTTCTTCCTAACACGTGTAGCTTAGGTTTCCTTCTTAGATATATCTCTTGCACGTCTTGCCCACCCCTTCTTCTCTTTCTCCCTATAGTACTCCCCCTCCACCTCTTCTACTTTCTGTCTTACCACCACCTCCCAACCTAAGCCCTCCTCGCCCTGTTCTCATCGTCCCCCTTCAAATCCTCTCTTCTCCTCCTTCCCTATTTCCACCTACCTCTTTTCTCCAACATTCTTATCCTTCTTCACCCATCCTTCCTTCTTCTCCCTTCCTTCCTTCTTCTCCCTTCTTTCTTCCCTCCTACTTTTCCTTCCTTCCTTCCCTCTTCTTCTCTTTCTCTCTCCATCTTGAGAGCAAAACGAATCACTTTCACTTTTCTTGAATCCACTTTAAGTCCCTGCCCCCCATCCCCCCTCCAGGCCTCCTGAATATTGCCACTTGCCAGGCGTTCCCAGCCACGACCCCTCCCACTTCGGATCCCGGGTACGACCTTCTCCTATCTGGGCTCTCTGGATACGACCTTTCTCTGAGCACCTCAGATACGACCTTCTCTCTGAGCTCCCCAGATACGACCTTCTCCCATCTGGGCTCCCTAGATACGACCTTCTTCCCTCTGAGTTCCCCGGATACGATCACTCTCCCTCTGGCTCCCTACACACGACTCCTCCCCCATAAATTCTACTGTACAACTACCACACATTCCTCACTTACAGCCTACCTCGGGCTCCTGCGTCAGACCAACCATTCTTCAGTAAAGAGAGTAAGAAGATCTGACTTGTGGGTCATCGGTCAAAACTTTGAAGCTACGAGCGGCAAATCGTCTTCCATTGGGGAATCGAACATAATTGACAATCAATATGTCCCGTTGTTTCCGGGCCATACTGACATACTGACATTTCCTTGTACCAGATGCTTCAGTTTAAATAGGTGATGTATATATGCCCATTTATCAAACACTGTGAATTCTCTTATTTATAATCATTATCAATACAAGAATTGAAGTACAAAAGTATATTATGGTGAACATATTTGTCAAAGTTGATTATAATCCCTTTGATAAATAGAAGACAATATCCCGGAGCCTTTCTAATTTTGTAGCTTTAGTAAAATATCTTTAGTTGTTCAGTACATCAAACATCTTAGGGGAACAATCATGTTTTTGTAAGGTGTACAAGTTTAATATTCAACACTAGATCCAAGTGAACCTATCTTTTCTTTCCCAGTAGAATGTTTTTCATCTTACACAACACCAGCGCTCTCTAGTCAACACTGATGACAAAAGATAAAATTCTCGGAAATGTCTGCTAAACCCTCTTACCTAATCAATTGACCTTCTAACCTAACTCTCAAAATTCTCCAAACTAAACATTTAATTCAACTTCCCTTACACGCCCTTCAACTTCCCATACCTGCCCCTCAACTTTCCATACGTACCCCTCAATTTCCCTTACACACCCCTCAAGTTCCCACATGCTCCCCTCAACTTCCCCTACCTGCCCCTCAACTTCCCGTACGTGCCCCTCAACTTCCCGTACGGCATGTAATAGTCAATACAGAATATAAGAGAGCGCCCAATAACTAGCCCGTGCGCTGTGTGTGTGTTAGGGGGGGGGGGTGGTGGGGGGGAGGGGGCAAACCTGAAGAACAAAAATAAAATCTCAATCTGTACTCATCAACTTCCCAAAAGCGGTAATCAATTTATTCTCTGGCTCCTTCGATCTTATCCCCCCTTCCCCTTCAAACTCATTCTTACTTCTTTTCTCATAATTTTCTATCTCCTTTCACTATCATCCCCGGTTCTTTCAGTCATATTTTGCATTCTCCTTAACCTACTTTTACTCCTTTCAGTCGCAGCTCCTAGTCCTCTCTGATTCCCATTCTCGCTCACATCAATTCATCTTCGGATCTTCAACCTCGCGTTTATGTTTCACCCTCAACTTCACCTTAGTCAGCTTTATTTCCTTCTTCTGGCTACCCTCTCTAGCCTTTTCTCATACAACTACGGCCTTTTCTGAACAGTACACTTCTTTCCCATCCCATCGATATTTTCTTCAATTCTCTTTCCTAACCCATGTCGTTTACCAGTCTTCGTCTCGTCCTCCAGGCCTCAAAGCTGACCACACAACTAGACCGTCTCCTTACTGCCAGCTACTCAGCCCTCACTAGCTCCAATATGTCTAAGTTGGCTGCTTGTATCAAACACTCAAATTTCACGAAACAACAGCTGACTGATGTGATAATGGAAGTCCAATGGACTCACATACAGGACATCATACAACAAATGAATAAGGAGACCATCAGGAAGCTAGAAGAGGCTGACTGGTGTCTCACTGACCAGCTAAGTGAGATTAAAAGAAGCATGGAATTCTCGTAAGGGGAGATAAGTGACTTACAAGCAATGTTGAACGTTGAAGCTAAAGAGAACCGAACACTCAAGACCCAGGTTCAACAGTTGAGTGAGGAGAATTCCAAACTCAAAACGGAACTAACGACAACAGCAGACCGGGTGGATTATGTGGATGATATAGGGTGGCGAAACAAGATCAGGATTGCCGGGGTCGCCGAAGATGCCCACAAGAACTGGGAGTCATCCCAACGCAAAATTTCACGCCAGCTGAATGACCATTTTAAACTTCCTGAAGTAAAGCTTGATCGTGTTCAACGCGTCGGGAACCCAACTGCTCCCGCCCCCGCGACATCATAACAAAACTCTCATCCCCCTCTGACGGTGACAAAGTGTTTTATCAACGCAGTAAGCTGAAAGGCTTACTCTCTTCGTCAACGAGGACCTCTGCCCAGGTACGACTAAAGCCCGTCTACAGCAAACGGACCAGTCTAAAGAAGCCAGGAAACACGTGACGTTCAGTCATAAAACCCTTGTTGTGAGGGATCGGGCAAGTGGACACCTGCCCACTCACCCACCTACTGTACCAACCCCCCCAAGCCCCTCGAGAACCCCCTCCCCACTTAGGGGTAACCAGCCACTGTCGTTATCACCTGAGGAGTTGCCCCCCTGCCGACCAACTCGAGTACTACATGTCTACCCTCTGTGGTGGAAACCAGCAACCCTCAAAACCGAGTGACAGGCGCACCTCCCACTCCATCTGGGAATCACCCTCAACAGTACCGGTCATCCTAATTCTGTTGGTTGTAGCACTTGTGAGTACGTTACCCCCCACTGTTGTAATTTTCATAGGTCTTCCTTTTTCACACCTCAGTGACCCTGAGTTATTACTGTTCCTTAATCAGTATCAATGTTCCCACAATGATGATGCTAGTGTCATTCCCTTAGATGTGCTAGATCGTATGTGTTACACCCCCTTTACCCATGGTGTCGACACAATACTCCCTCATATCGATCCTGATGCCTTTCTACAAGACTCACTGGGTTACACCAACCCCAACTCTAACTATTACTTCTCCTGACTCTCCCGAGTTTAGCTCTAGTCTTCTACGACCTCATTCCTTCTCCTTGATTAGCCATAACATCAGCAGTATTCCCCTTCATCTAGATACCTTTTTAGATCAGGGTTTATATTCTATTGCCCACAAATTCAATGTACTTGGGTTCTGTGAGACCAAACTCACTTACGATATTGAACATTTGTATAACGCGTCACGAGACAGTGGTGGTGTCGCCCTATGTGTTGATATCAAGTATAACACTTCTGTAACAGATGATTTAAAGGTTCAGGAGGAGTACATGGAGAGTGTTTTCACTGAATTACGTAACGGCACACGAAATATCCTAGTAGGAGTAATCTACAGAAGACCCCACACTAATGTAAGGAATTTTCTTGATAAATTTTCGGAGCTTATCTCTATCATAAGTTCAGAGAGGAAACGTTGCTACATTACAGGAGATTTCAACCTTGATCTATTAAAATCAGAAACCAACACCTCAGTATTAGACCTTCTTGCTACCTGTCATTCTAAAATCTTCTTCGACACAATAACCAAACCCACTAGTGAAACTGCCACCTCTGCCACTGTGATAGATCATATCTGGACTAATAACACTCCTAACAATCTTGCAAGTGGAATTATTTATAACAATATCTCAGATCACTTTCCAGTTTTTGCCATGTATAAAACAGCCACAAGACCTGAAACGTCTAGTAGTCTCTCAATACAATACAGAGACTGCTGCACCGACAACATGCTCCTTTTTGAAAACAACCTAATGAATACTAACTGGAATCTTGTCTGCGCCTCCGACAACCCTAACGTGAACAGCTACAACTTCTCTTGCATCTTCAATGCTTGCTTTGATAAATGCTTCCCGCTCAAGACTAAGTCAGTGAAAACTGTATCCATTTCCAAACCCTTTATCACAAGCGAAATTAAGGTAATGATAAAAGAAAAACACAAACTCAAAAGGAAATTTGCAAAAAAGACCCATAACTTTCGGTGATGCTCACCGAAGTATCAGAAATAGAGTAACTCAAGCAGTTACAAATGCCAGACGTAACTATTATACAAATAAGCTCCAGTCAGCATCAGGCGAAGGGAAGAAAACCTGGAATGTCATAAATTCTATTCACAACAGGAACACTCAGCCTTCGACCCCCCCACTCAACTTTTATGATAATTGATTCAGTTGTAACGGAACCCTCCCCCATTGCCATCCACTTCAATGAATATTTTATTAATGTTGGCAAAAATCTTGCAGAGAGCATCCCTGATCACCATTAGTAATTTAGAGCCTACTTGCAAAACAGACAGCAAAATGAGCTGTTCTTATCCCCTGTCACAGCAGATGAATTACTGGCCATCATAAAAAGTCCAAAGATGCAGCAGCAGGCGAGGACAATATACCAATGAGCATCATTAAGAAAGTGGCCCACTTATTACTACCTGTTCTCCTCCACATTTGTAACTCCTCCTTCACTAATGGTGTCTTTCCGGATAAACTGAAAATTACTAAAGTTCACCCAGCATATAAAAAAATCTGGGGACAAAGGTCTCTTCAAGAATTACCGCCCCATATCAGTCCTCCCAGCCTTGAGTAAGATACTGGAGAAGCTAGCATGTACTAGACTAAATTCCTTCTGCAATGCCAATAACATCTTTACAAACTCCCAGTTTGGATTTAGAGCTAGAAGGTCGACTGAAAGTGCTGTGCTATCCTTTACTAATGACATCCTAAATTCCTTTGATAACAGTCAGTTCACAGTCGGTATATTCTTGGACCTCTCTAAGGCCTTCGATACTGTCGGCCATACCATCCTCCTTTCAAAGCTTGAACATTACTGCATTAGGGGCCTGTCCCACAATTGGTTTACCTCATATCTGTCCAGCAAGATGCAGTATGTCTGCTATAATAATCACCAATCTGACTCCTCGCCAATCTTGTATGGCGTCCCCCAAGGTTCCATTCTCGGTCCAGTACTGTTTTTGTTGTACATAAACGACATAGTCCACGCCAGCGCACTCATAAAATACAACTTATTTGCAGACGATAGTAATCTCTATGCCAGCAACTCAGACCTCCATTCCTTGATGAGAACTATGAACACTGAATTGACTAAAGTCAGGACCTGCGTAATACATAATGAACTGACTTTAAACCTTGAGAAAAACAACTACACGATCTTTCACAGAAGGAAAAACTTACCCCCAGACTTGGACCCCCTGTACCTTGGTAATACAGTCTTCAAACACGAACAAAATACTAAATTCCTCTGAGTTATTGTTGATGAGAAACTTAACTGGAAAAACCACATACAAGCCATTCACAGTAAAGTCAATAAACACTGCGGTATCATGTATCTCACTCGACAGTCACTCACTCACAGCAATGAAAGAAATCTATCATGATCTTGTTTACCAACACCTGATACAGTTACACACTAAGGGGGGCCTCTGGCTCTTCAAAAACACAATCCCTGGTTACTGCACAAAAGAGAGTTGTACAGACAATGACCTACTTAAAAAAAACAAATCACACAAACGAAAAATTTGCTAAATTAAAAATATTAAAATTCGAAGATATTAACACCGACTGCTGTGCCCTCTTTGCTTACAAATCTATCAATCACTTGCTTGACAATAATTATTTTAAGTTCCGGAATAATCAGAGATACAACTTCAGGCACCCAGAGCTACTAAGACCACCCCCAATGCTCTCCTCTCAGTCCCAGGCCTCCATAAAATATCACGGTGTGAAGGTGTGGAACAACTTACCCTCACTCATCCGAGCAAAGACTACACCCCCTTCCTTTAAATCATCTCTTAAAAAATATCTATGATCTAAGTATTAATAATTCTTGTAACACATACTATATATACAGTACCTGCTTTTGTTGCACCATCAAAACCATTTTATCGGAAATCATCATGTAAATAGATAAGAAATTACCATTGTAATAAACATATTTTCGAACTAGACATAATCCTGACAGCTCTGTTCTCTAGTTCAACCTTAATACTGTACAACCCATGTTGTACTGCACCCCCATTATACTTAGGTTTTTCAATTCCACTGTAATTTATGTACATACTTATAATTTAAGTAAAAAATAAGCTAAAAAAATAATAATAAATAAATAAAATAATTAAGTATTGAAGTGATAACCGTGGTAACATTATGTGTTCTTATTACCACCATGCTATTGTACTATTTCAGATGTTACTAAATGTTACATAATACTTCCTTGAGATAAATGTATAGTATATATCAGGTACCTAAAGGAGAGCTCAGGTTCTCAACTGACTCAGCCATGTTAATATTGTTATTATTAGCCACTCTGTATCTGTGTTTTTCTAGCTAAATAAACTGTTTCAATTCAATTAAATTCCCTCTCTCGCCTCTTCCAGTTTCCCCCTCCCACTCCTCCGTTTCTCTTTTCCCCACTTCTTCCTTGCTTCATAATTTTCATCTCACCACCTCCTCGTCCTTCCCTCTTATATTCTTCACCTTCTTGCCTTCTCTCTCCTTCCTCTTCAACTCCCTTTCCTCCCTCTCCACACCACCACCACTACCCTCCTACCCATCCCGAAGCCTCTCCTACCTACCCTATCCGTCAGTAATTCCAAGCAGCAGCTGGGCGTAATTTGTCATAGACGGGTTCCTCTCAACTTGATTACGTTCAGGGGGTCTGGAAACTTGAGGTCGTTGGCAGAAGTACTCTCCTGAGTATTTTTATTCCATATAAACTCCAGCGCTCGCGCGATATCTTTATCGAGTGCCATACAGTGCCGATGGTGAGATGATGGGTGGGTCTTGCCCCCTTTAAGACATTTTGGAGGATGAGGGAGAAGATTGAAGGTGTTGATAACTAGGCGAGAGGCCCCCCTGACCTATGTTGTGAGTGAGTGAGTGAGTACTTGACGTATTTGTTGATAGTGATGATGATACAGTGAGAGAGACTTGGCATCGAGAGATAGTGGAAGTGCGGGGCATACATACCGTTACATTAAGAGAGCCTTGGCGTTGGGTGATGTTTTATGTTTACATTAAGAGGTACTAGCGTTTATATTAGGATATTTATTGCTGATGTTGAGAGAAAGTTGTTGATACTCAGAGACACATGATACTGATGTTCACTGTAATACTGGGGTAAAACACCGTAATTTAATACTGAGGTGAAAGTCTCATGATCTTCATCAATAAGTAAAAGACCCACGGTAATAATATTCAGGTAAGAAACTCCACACATATTTTCACGGGAAGATAAGATACGACAAGTAGAAAGATCAATAACACAGAGAAAGACATGGTGGTGTTCTTGACAAATGTCCACCTTTTAATTGAACTCCTTATGTTCTTAAGTTCTTAATACAGTTTATCGATGTTGGTACTGGTAAAACGATCTGGTGTCTGCAAATACAATGACGCTAGAATATAATACCTTTTAACACCTTGTTCTAACATGATGCAAAATGGGGAGTATATCGAAGTGATCCCTGGATGATATATACGGCACGTTGGTCTTGTTGTGCCAATGTTATTACTGTGCTTCAACAACGAAACTCTTTAAGCGTGTAATAAGGTTAGTAATATATTAGTCCAACAAAACTAGAATATTATGAGAGATAGAACTCTCTTGTTAAACGGCAAGAGATCGGTTTGGTCATACTACTGATGGGCCAGTGAACCGCAGCGTGAAAAACTGAATGCAAACCTAGTGAGATAAGGGAAAAGAAGCTAAGATGAATAAACGAAAATCGATTTTATATCATATCAGGCAGGGTCTCACGCACGTCGAAAGTACAAGTTATAAAAATAACCTCCAACGCTAAACAACGAAGTTAAAGAGAACTTAACCTAAGATCAATAGCAGAGATCAGGTAGGGAGTTAGGTCAGATTTGGACCGTGTTTACCGTCATTAGGAACGAGAACAAAAATTATTACTTCGCCAACAAAAATCCTACTTTTTTTCTGTCTTGATTATCCTAGTGAGTATAAAATGTGAATGTATTAATAATTACGGCTCCTTAGTTTACAAATTATGTGTACGTCTACAAATTAGGTGTATAGCAAGGGGTTGTGCGTAGAAGGAATATATATAAAGTATGGCGTATATAACATTTGTGTGTAGTGAATATGTAGTGTTTAACCTGTGAGAGCCAGGCAACCTGGATTGTGTGACCAGCGTAACAACTTTCGCTCTGGGTGATGATAAAATTAACGAGGGCATTTCCATCTAAACGATCGCAATTTACTAAACATGCATTTATGTCTCCAACTCTTCAAACTAAAAGAAAATATATGGTATTTTAACACAAATTATGTCCGCAGCACCATTTGTCGACCGGTGATTAAAGTGACAAATGTCTTTTAATAATTGTTACACTTTTAATGAATGCAGCCACGACCAAAAATATACATTAATTATTTTGCAAATTGAAAATAATGCATTTTAGATACAAGTGATAATTAAAACTCGTGAGATATTGAGTAATAAGAATAGAGCTCATGTCGAGGATGACTTAATGAAAGATAAACTCTTAACTTTGTGTTTATAGGAAATGCGGGAGGATTTATGCTACATGTTAGATGGATATGTGCAATATAAAGAGCACAACCAGTTTTCTTTCAGGGTCACCATGGCAGTGACAGACGCCAAATCGTGGACATGATGGAGAGCAACAAGTATCTAGATACCTGTACAGTTTTCTATTAGCAGTTCTTACTAAAATGATTGACAAGGTTTTATTAGATTATAAATTTTTTCTCTGGTTCAGTTACACGAACGCACGTATGAATATATAATCTTTAAGTACTCAGGCCAAAAGTGTCACCAACAGGACACACTCGCCCTCTTAATGATAAAAAGAGTGGTATTTACAGCACCTAACCCAGAATCAGTGATGTTAGGAGTGTTTACACCCGTTCGCTTTAGATAAATCAAGCAAAAACGTAATGCAGACAAATAAAGGAAACGCGGATTTTTTTTTCAGGAATCTTAAAATGCTTCTTCAAAACCCACAAACTTATATACAAATTTATTTTCAACTTCACAGCTCTTTCACTTAAATTCCTCAATCCAAAGGCACCTTACTGAGTTCCCCTTTCAGTTCCAAAATTCATTCTTATCTTCAAAAAATTACTCGTTGTTTATACAGTATTAGCTTTTACTCTGTATAAAATATTGATTATTGAAACTTAGTCCGCATGGCTTACAAAACCAACTGTCTTAAATTGGGTGCAATTTAAATGTCTTTCTGGTTTAGTTAATGGTGCAAACATTAATTTCTTCAATTCACTGGGAAAATCTCGCTTGCAGTAAACAGAGGTACACGTTTTAGCTAAATATCTACTCACATTCCTACCCATTTGTCATAGGAATACTATACCCAAGATAAACTTAACACTTCAGTGACGTTTCTCAAAGACATATTTACGAGGACACACGATGCCTTCACTAGCTTGGTCGATGATCCTAACAAGGAGAAAGGAATCAGCCCGGAGCTTCCTTATCGAAACGTACCTTGCAGTAGCTTTGAGTCTGAGATCTACGGCCACTTCTTTTATCCACCCCTCCCCCGTCTCCTTGTCTGACCCCTCCTCGACGCCCTATCCCCACCCTCCCCCTTGCTACTCTTCTACAGTAATCTCTTCCACTTATCTTGTTGTTGCTGATCCATCTCCTTACCCAATACCCCATGATGACCTTTCCTCTCTAATCTAGATCCTAACCATCCATCCTCCCTCCCCTCCTTCCTCCCTCCCTCCCTCCCTCCCTCCCTTCCTTCCTCACTCCCTCCCTCTCTCCCTCCTTCTCTCCCTCCCTCCTGCATTCTTTGTGTACGAACTTCTGTCCTGTATGGCAGTGAAGAGTGACATAACCCACATGAATCTGACCGACGTATATGTATGTATGTGTGTATATGTGTATGTATGTGTGTATGTGTGCAGATGTGTATATATATATGTACAGGTATATGTGTATGTATATGTGTATATGTATGTATAAGTGTATGTGTGTGTGTACATATATGTATATGTACTGTCAATGAATATGATACATCTCTTTGTGTACGAACCTCTGTCCTGCATGGCAGTGAACAGTGACATTGCCCATATGAATCTGACCTCTATACATTTATAGTTGTTTATGAATATGATGTATTTCTTTGTGTATGAACCTCTGTCCTGCGTGGCAGTGAAAAGTGATACCACCCTCAGTGTCAAGACCTGACTGAATTACTCAGAATAGGCAAACTGTACTACAAGCTCTGCCAATAAATTTGTTAAACTAAAAAAAAAAAACTTCTCTCCCTCACAACTGTCTTTTTACGTTCACATCTTTTATTTAAGGCGACCTCACTTATCCCTCTTCTCCGGCTCCACCTCTCCTCCCTCCCCGGCCCCCCTTCACAGTGGCTCCCTCTACTCCCCACTTAAGGCCAGCATCATCCCCTCTTCACCTCATCGTGTTGGGTCTGCTCTCGACCATCAGCTCCCCTCCCATCCCCCCCAACTCTGCTTCCTCCTCCATCCTGAGTCTGCCTCTTGAGAACCACCGACCAAAACTGATGACGGGAAATGCTGCTACATCTCATCAGCCTAGGCCTAAAAAAGCAGCCATAGAGTGGAACGTCTCGAGGCACTTCGTAAAAGACGTTCTTTATGGCGTTTATCTCTATATAATTTCAGACTCAACTGTCTATTATCTAAGGGCATAAATCGCTTATAATAATGCATTTCTACACAAGAGACGCATGACTTCCAGGCAGCTGCACGAGGTCTTTCATCAACAAGCAGGGATCGGAAGATGGTGATGCTCATCAGGAGAGTAATGATCTCACACGGTATAAAATATGTGAATATTTCGTAAACATCTTCCATGATAATAAATTTGGTTAATGTTTCCTACCCGACAACCTTGTAGTCCTACAATAACAACAACAACAACAACAACAACAGCAACAACAACAACAACAACAACAAATAACAACAACAACAACAACAACAACAACAACAACAACAACAACAACAACAACAACAACAACAACAACAACAACAACAACAACAACAACAACAACAACAACAACAACAACAACAACAACAACAACAACAACAACAACAACAACAACAACAACAACAACAACAACAACAACAACAACAACAACAACAACAACAACAACAACAACAACAACAACAACAACAATAAATAACAACAACAACAACAACAACAACAACAACAAACAACAACAAACAACAAACAACACAACAACAACAACAACAACAACAACAACAACAACAACAACAACAACAACAACAACAACAACAACAACAACAACAACAACAACAACAACAACAACAACAACAACAACAACAACAACAACAACAACAACAACAACAACAACAACAACAACAACAACAACAACAACAACAACAACAACAACAACAACAACAACAACAACAAAACAACAACAACAACAACAGCAACAACAACAACAACAACAACAGCAACAACAACAACAACAACAACAACAACAACAACAAGCAACAACAAAGCAACAACAACAGCAACAACAACAACAACAACAACAACAACAACCAAAACAACAAACCAACACAACAACAACAACCAACAACAAACAACAACAACAACAACAACAACAACAACAAAAACAAACAACAACAACAACAACAACAACAACAACAACAACAACAACAACAACAACAAAACAAACAACAACAACAACAAAGCAACAACAACAACAACAACAACAACAACAACAACAACAACAACAGCACAACAACAACAACAACAACAACAACCACAACAACAACAACAACAACAACAACAACAACAACAACAACAACAACAACAACAACAACAACAACAACAACAACAACAAAAACAACAACAACAAGCAACAACAACAACAACAACAACAACAACAACAACAACAACAACAACAACAACAACAACAACAACAACAACAACAACAACAACAAACAACAACAACAATAATAATAATAATAATAATAATAATAATAATAATAATAATAATAATAATAACAATAATAATAATAATAATAATAATAATTGCTCAAAATTACCTTTTTGGGAATATCAAGGCCAATACTGTATATGGCAAAAAATGGCTCTGATAATGTCATGGATGTATGAAAGAGTTACGCGAAGGGAATATTAATTCTTAAAAAAAAAGTATAAATGGGTTTTGAGAAGTTTTTGGGTATCGAGGAGCAATAGACGGTGATTGATAATTATTGAATAGTAAAAAAGGTTTAATAAATAACAGTGGAGTGTTCTTATTTCTTACACAATTAATTTCATGTTTATTCTTCTCCCCAAATTACAATCAAGAAATATGGGAGTAAATATCATTAAGAGCTGAAAAGACCAATATTTAGAGGAAATAACAAAACACGCCTCCTAACACAACCTCTAGGCTGTGATCATATTATTATGGTTTATATTGTGCTGACCCCAACACGGCTAACAATTAACAACTGATAGATTCATGTGCAAGACATTTAACATTGTCAAAGTGGAAATGGGGAATAATTCAGTGATACAACATAGATAACCGAGACACATAGATGGAGATTACTGGGTGAACTACGGGACTTTTGCTTAAGGATTTAAAATTATCGACTTAGAAATACTGTACAGAAGTAAACCTGAGTTACTCTTAGAACTAGAGAAAAGGGTAGGAAATAAGTGGTAGTCGGCCTTCCCATGGATGGAGATATAAAGCGTACACATACAGTATGTGGACGAGGCGAGCAAGCAGATGATAGTGTGGCAGCTTGTGGACAGTGCCAACAGAAGGTGTGTATACAGACCATGTGTATACAGTGGAGAAGCTCCACCAAGAACACCTTCCACCCTCAGTGTCATCGGCTTTTAACAAATTCTATATCATTTTCCATTATCTGTTGGAGTGGCCAGAACGTTGTATGTCAGTAGAAAGCTTTCTATTTTCTTTAGTAAGAACAATTTGTAATAGCTCTGTTGCAATAATAACGTAAATGTTACTTACAGTACAGGGTGAAGCAAAAGTCAAAATCACTATACACTTCAACACTTGTCACTATAAGGAAATAAGTGTAGCAACATAATATAATCAATAACAAGAAATTGAGTGTCACAACACATCTATGAGAGTAAATATATTTAAATATATAAATTATATACACTGTGTAAATCCCACACAGGCTAGTTGTGGCTTATCAATTAATTATATCTTTCCTCTTAGTGAGTGTTTAAGTTAACGGTAAACATAAGTGAGCATAAATTAAAAAAATATTTCGTTTAAAACTTAAAATCATTTCGTTACTCTTCAAGCCGCCTTGACTTAGTCCGTGAGGCTTGGTCAGCATTAACTAATACCAAGATTAGTAACGTCGCTTACTGTTATGTTCAAATGGCCCAACCTTGTCAGCCAGGCAATATGTGACATGCAGTTGAAGAAAGTACAACGGTCACATAAAAAAAAAAAAATAAAGATTCTCAATTACAAATACGGAATATTGCGATTTAAATTCAAATACAACTACGTATTTGACCCTAGACGAGGAATATACACAATAACAAAAAAATATAAAATTCATTGCATCGTAGGTAAGCAAAATCCTACATGTTCATAAAAGAACAGAGATAACGGGAACATAAATCTAGATGGCCTTCAGTCACTTGCATGTTGCTTAAGAGTAACTACAGTAATGGTCCGCAACATAATGTAGCATAGCGGCCGACCTGTTAAGAGTATTGTAATAACTTTAAAGTCAAATTCTGAGATTATGTTTTAACACTACAAGAACTTATTGATTCATGGTGACTTAAGACGCCTTGAAAACAGGAGAGGATGTCTTTCATGGTACAAATAATCGGGTTAACAGTTCTGGTTTGGGGATTAAAATACATCCTAGTGACGCTCCGTATCCTGGTAACGCTCCATATCCTAGTGACGCTCCGTATCCTGGTGACGCTCCGTATCCTAGTGACGTTCCGTATCGTGACGCTCCGTATCCTGGTAACGCTCCATATCCTGGTAACGCTCCATATCCTAGTGACGCTCCATATCCTAGTGACGCTCCGTATCCTAGTGACGCTCCCTATCCTAGTGACGCTCCGTATCCTAACGACGCTCCCTATCCTAGTGACCTCCATATCCTAGTGACGCTCTGTATCCTGGTAACGCTCTGTATCCTGGTAACGCTCTGTATCCTGGTGACGCTCCGTATCCTAGTAACGCTCTGTATCCTGGTGACGCTCCGTATCCTAGTGACGCTCTGTATCCTGGTGACATTATTAACACATCCTGGTGACGGTTCCTGGTGATGCATTTAAATACTATAGTGAACCTCGACACCGCCAGCACAATGTTATCAGCTCCATGATATTGATGTTGATAAGAGTATGTGTGTGTGTGTGTGGGGGGCATTAGTGTCGGCCGGATGTTCCTTGTGATACCATCAATACTTCTTCCTCCTCCTCCTCCGTCTTATATTCCTCCTCCTTACCTAACCTAACCTAACCTCACATTGCTGCTACTGATCCTCCATCTCCTTCCCCTCCTCCATCATCATAAATAATAGACAGTCAAAGATGATACCAAAACGCCGGTCAACTTTATTCATTATGATAAGGAAGTAATTCTGCCTATCATCATGTTGATCATTATTGTTGTCGTTGTTTTCTTTTGTTTTTGACTTTGTTTCTGTTGCTGCTTTTTTTCTCCATGTTTTTGTGTTGTTATTTTTTTTTTCAAATTTTTATTCTTCATGTTCTTGTTGTTCATGATCTTGCTACTACCGTTGTTGTTGTTGTTGTTGTTTTACTCCCAACTGCCAGTGTCTGTTACTACCAACATACAAGAGCTTCACAGTGACGTCACTCAGCGGTGTATGTGTGTGATGGAAAAATTAAAATGTGTTGACACCAACCTCCAGTGGACCACCTTCCATCGCCTACACTTACCACAAGGCGCCCACCACCTCAGTATATATTGATCCCCACCACTACCTACCTGACCCAACTTCAAAGGAACTCCAGTATGGCTATATTAAGCCCCGGCGCCGACTGCAAGGTTAAATTGAACAACAGCATTGGATATTATGGTTATATTAAATTTAAGATTCGATCGTCTGACTACAAGACTATACTAAGCAGCAGCTTCTACCAAACCTTACTACTGGTATGTAACACAATCCTGCCGTTAAAAAAAAACCTTTATCTGTTTATGATGTAAGAATCAAATAAAAATTACAGCCTTTCGCTTTACCTGATGCGACAAATTATCTTTTCACTACGAGGACTCCAGTTAATCAAGTTTATAAGTGAATGTCAGAGGCGACACAGCCAACACTAGACTGCCCGGTACTCAGGTGAAACCCGCCCGAGCTGTGAACGCACTTGAGTGTCTCCTCTATGAGTTGTGAGAAGCATGACTGAACTATTCATCACAACTTGTCCATAGTTCACCATTGTCGGAACTTTGCAGTCTTGAAAGTCTGGTGTTGGCAAAGAGAACATGTTTCGGACCCTGAACCGTTCAATAGACCATAAGATGTGGGTTACAGTAAATCCTCCTTACTGAGTATCCTTGATATATTATATATATATATATATATATATATATATATATATATATATATATATATATATATATTATATATATATATATATATATATATATATATATATATAAAATGGAGGAAACTACAGCGGCTCTTGGCCCAATTCCAGGAAAAAAGTCATAAGAAAAAAGCCACAAAGGTAGTCACAGAACTTAACTTAATCTAAGTTAACCTAAACTAACCTAACTTAACCTAAACCTATTTTATTACTTTAATTGTTAATGGTATTTAGATGAAATGTGACTTTTTTTCAAGGGACTTTGTTTCCGTTCACCATTGGCAGCCCTGTTTACGCCCGACCCCTATCGCGTGTTCTAGTTAATAATGATGTTTGGTAACTTGTTCCACTCATTCACTACTCTATTTCCAAACTATCTGATTTTTTTTTATTTTGCTTCGGACAGCAGCTTGTTTATTGTGCACCCCACACTCATCTTGTGAGCAGTAGCACAAAAGGATTACAGAAAAGACACCACAAAGGGTGTTTATCGGACCCCAGTGATTTTGATATTTAGCTGTCATTGTGACTCAGCCTAACGGTAATGTAATAGAGAAAGGAACTGAAATTAATAACTGGGCATCTACTCTACAAACTGAACTATTTCTATACTCACAGCCCTGAAATTTGTTGCAGACACTGCCACTGACAGTCTCCACATAAATGACTCCTTATTCTTCCAAATCAGTATTTACCTATCTCGCGCCTAAATCTAAATTTGTCTAATTTAAAACCATTGCTACGAGTTCGCTCCTGGTTGGATAGTTTGAGTACCATTGTTATGTAACCTTTGTTTAGCCCGGACTTCCATTTATACACCGCAATTATATCGCCCCTCACTATGTCTCTCGAGAATTAACAAATTGAAATGCCTTAATCTGTCTCTATACTCAAGGTTCCTAATGTCCGGGATTAGTCTTGTCATCCTCCTCTATATGCTTTCTAGGGATTCGATATCCATTCTGTAGTACGGTGACCAAAACTGAACTGCATAATCGAAGTGAGGTCTCACAAGCACACGATATAGTTTTAGGATAACCTCGCTAGTCTTGTAACTGTTATGCCCATAACTTATCAACTTGAATTACGTTAAAGATTAATATACTAATGAGGGCACAAATGGCACAAAAAAAATATGGCAACTCAGCACACCTTAGTCCTAGGTTCAATCACAGCCCTCACTTTATCCCAACAGTTCAGGAGTGAATGTTTGTAATTATACGCATTACAAAAGCTTTAAATAAATTGTAATAATTTTTTTTACCGTAATAAGTGTGTAGGTTCCATAAGATAAATTAAATAAAGTGAATAAGGAATAAACATGATCCTGAATAAACAACTACTATTGGCTCCGTGTATAAACAATAAACCACCTTACAGCATAATAATTGACTGCACTTTACACACCATGAATAATAATAGAGCAGCACCGAATAATATAACACTCAACTAAACCCGATTTGAAAAGATATCCACCACTGACAAACTCAAACGTCCTTCCACCTCTAGGGCCAGCCAATGACTGACATCGCTCCATACTCCAGGGGACTACAAACCTAATACTAATATTAATCAACTCCCACATTAAGCTGCAAAAATACCTACATAATTACATATTTTTTTTAATGTATCAAGTACCAGCTCTGCTCACACACAATTACACAAAATATCTTATTTACACATCAAGAGGGTAACTTGCCCGAAAAATATTTCATTATGTACAGCGCAACGCACCACTGGACATTACGCCATGCACAACATAACTAACGCTTTGTATGAACCCAAGTACTTTGGAAGCCTTTTTTCGAGCAAATACGCAGTGTTGTCTTGGTTTAAGATTCCAATTTATCATTACCGTAAATCTTTTTCAGTCAGATTTCTCTATAACAACGTTGTTCTTCTGATATCTGGTTTCACTGTTTATATCTCCAAGGCTAAGTACTTTACATCGTTCCCACATCAAATTTCATCTGCCATTTGTCAGTACATTCGAATTTTTGTTTTAGATATTTCTGGAGTCCTCGTTAGATTTAATTACACGCCTTATTTTAGTGTCGTCAGCAATTTTACTTCTGTTACTTTCAACGCTTAAATATATGCCGTTTATGTATATAATAAATAATAATGCTGCAAGTACTGAGCCTTGGGGTACTCCACTATTGACGTTACCCCAATCGGATTTAGTGCCATTAATACTGACTCTGTTTCCTGTCCTGTTACCACGCGCTAATCCAGTTTAGAATACCTCCTCGAATTCGATGAGCCTCTACTTTATGTATTAGTATTTCATGCAGGATCAGTCGATTGTTTGCTAAAGTCGAGGTATACGACATCACAATCGTGTCCATTATCCACTGATTCGGAAACAGTTGAAAAGAATGATAATAGATTTGTCAGACATGAACGCCCACTTGTGATGCCATGCTGGTTATCAATGATCAGTTTATGTTTCTCGAGGTGATTTCAAATGGAGTTTAAAATTATTGCTTACAGTAATTTGCCTATAATTGATGTTAATCTGAATGGATGGTAGTTAGAGGATAGTGATCTTTGACCATTCTTGAAAATCCGTATTACATTCGCTATTATCCAGGTTACTGGTACTACACCCTTTTTTAATGACCTGGTAAACAAATTTGCTAAGGGCATACTAAGCTCTTCCTTACATTCCTTTAATAGTCTGACAAATATCTCATCGGGACCTGGTGATTTATTAGGTTTTAGCTTATCGATTTGTTTACTAACATCATTACTAGTTCCTACTATCTCGCTTAATCTATTTTATTCACACTCTCTGCAGATACTGTAGTCGGTATCTTCGGTATCATGTTGAAATTTTTGGTCGTGAAAACTGATGAAAAATATCTGTTCAGATTATTGCTCATTTCTCCGTCGTTGTCAGTTAGTTCACCGGTATCTGACAGTATTGGTCCAATCTTATCTCGTGTTTTAGTTTGATATATTTGGAAGAATCCTTTGGGGTTTGACTTCGCCTCCCTTGCTACCTTTAGTTCACTATTTGTCTTTGCTTTGCTTATCTCTCTCTTAACCCTACTGGCCAATACTTTATAATAATCACTGAGGAAAACTTCACCAGGATTGATTCTCCTACCTTTAGCTTTCCTTTGCGCAATAATATTATTTCAATAATTACTTATTCACTTGGAGTCATTGGTATTTGATCTTAGTTTTCTATATGGTATATTGTACCTTTGTACATTAAGCAAATCATTGTTCAAATTCTTATGGTGCTCGTCAACCTCATATCTCGTGGTCAGGTCACCCTCAGCGATCATATCTTGTGAGGTTAGGATTGCCAGGTCACCCGGTAAAGTGGGCACATTATGTGAGGTCACGTTATTTACACCTTCTCGTGAGGTTGTAATTAACCCATTTATATGAATACCTCTGCCAGTTTTGTATTAATTTTAATGATGTCATAGTCACATCTTTTCAAACTACAAATAAGATAGTTCTATAATAATGTTCAAATCGCAAATATGTCAGGTTACTAATGTTACTAATGTTAATCGTGTCATACACACATCTTTTCAAACTGCATGACAATGTTATTAAAGTTAATGATGTCATAGACACATCTTTTCAATCTGCAAATATGGCAGTTCTTTAATGATATTATCACAGACTGTAAATTTTGAGCCATACCGTGGTAGAACCCTTCGCAACTCAGTACCATTGCTCTCCGCAAAGATGAATGTTTCGTCGAAGAGTATCAAGCACCACACACTCATAGTCGCAAAAGTTGTACATTGCTAAGAAGGTGCGTTCCTAAACACAAAATAGGCGAGATTTATTTCTGCCATGTTATTACGGGATTTGCTATACCCAAGTTAACGATTTCCACTACTGTGTTGATATTGGCAGTAATATTTTTGCTTTGTAAGTCAGAATCTTCCAATTTTGCTATTGTACATAATATACTTTCCCATAAGGCATTTCAAACTAGAGCTTGATTACCTGTTCAACCGCAGGTGTCAGATTCCTTTGTTTAGTGTTTACACACACATGCTGCAACAAAAGAACATAAGAAAATAAGGAGTCTGCAATAGGCCGGTTGGCCTGTGCATGGCAGCTCCTGTGAGAGTTACTACCACTCTCTATCATCCATGAATCTATCCAGTCTCCTTTTGAAACTTTCCAACGTTCCAGCACTTACTACAAAGTTGCTAAGCTTGTTCCACTCGTCCACCACTCTATTTGTGAACCAGTTCCTTCCTATCTCCCTCCAAAACCTAAACTTATCCAACTTAAATCCGTTGCTCCGAGTCCTATCCTGCTCGGATATTATAAGAACTTTATCTATATCCCCTTTATTGATTCCTTTCACCCACTTAAACACTTCTATCATATCTCCCCGCACTCTTCGTCTTTCTAGGGAATGTAAGTTTAGTTTCTTTAACCTATCCTGATAGGGAAGGTTTCTAAGTCCCAGAATCATTTTCGTCATTCTTCGCTGCACCGACTCTAGTGAATTGATATCCATTCTATAATATGGGCACCAGAACTCACCAGAACTGAACCGCATAATCGAGGTGCGGCCTGACTAGCGCAAGATATTGTTGCAATAAGACCTCTGCACTCTTATTACTTACACTTCTAGATATAAAACCCAATACTCTGGATGGGTATATGTTTAGGGTTTTTCTGCGAGATTAGTTTATTCCTCGTGGAGCTTGGAAGGTGTGACCGAGCGATGTATTTGCCCCTGTCTTATTGGCAGAAGTGTTCATATAAATGGGTTAATTAAATTAGACTTGTATAAATATCATCCCCTGTAACTTTCCACTGGCTATGAGGCTCATGTTCAGAGCGCGTGATAAGGTGTGCCAACAGGAAGTCGTGAGACTTGGTGCTGAGCTAAGGATTACGTAACCGGCTCTCTGGCCACCTATTGCAGGCAGTAGTTTGATATCACTCACTAGAGGAAGACGTTATTTAGAGCCACCATGGATGGTTCCGTCTTCCCTGGAGGGAGGACGCCGGATATAATTCCGTTTTCCGTAGACTGGTCCCTACTTATTCTCACTCAACTCTCACATTGACAAGACGTACTGAGCAGAGCTATTTAAAATAGCCTCCATCCTCATTTATCACCCATAGCTACGGTGGTTAAGTTACGGTGATAATTCTTTTTGAAAGTGTAGAGAAACCTTTTATAATGAATACAAACAAAAGGAACATATTGGATTTCACTACAGAAGATCCAGCAAACTTTGAACTATATTTTAGTATGTCTAAAATATACTGGAAGGTAACGTGCTTCACAAGTCATTGTTACAAGTGGTCACAACCCAGGAAGGTTGTTACATATATGACAGTTTCACAAGTACAGTAGCTGTTATGTTCACGGTAACAGTCACCTAAATAGATACACAGTAATGTTCTCCCCATTACTGTGTTATACTGTTACATTGTTACTAAGAAGAAGTCGTTACAAGGTCATATAGTTCACCCCCAAATGTAACACTCCTTCTTCTTCCCCCAGCTGTCTTTTTAACCCTTCAAAGTTTGCCCTTCTGTAAGCTGGGACTTTAATGGACTTTATCTTGCGACTTACATTAAGTTATACTTTGAATCTCAATTCTTTGTGATAGCTGTTAGCTAGTTCGTTTCCTACAGTACATCGAGATTATCAATGAGGTTTTCTCTGTTTAACAGAGCTAAATCTAGTATATTATTCCCCGGGTGTGTTCGGCTATATGTTGACTTGGGAAACAGTCTTGTACTGTTTCAAGAATATCCTCTGATTCAGAGTTACTCATAAGTTAGGTCCAATTTATTTTACTAAAGTTAAAGTCGCCTACTACGCAGACTTTGTCTGGATGCTCTACATATTCCTTACCAAATAGATTGCTAATCAGCCCTTTCAAGATAGGAGATACTCGTATATTACTCCTATGATTAATTTTTTCACTATCTTCGGTTAATTCTATACAAATTGTTTCTGTATTCAATTAAGTTTTTATTTGCTTTTTGATTTCACACTTCAGATTATCCCTGACATAGATTGCTAACCCGCCTCCTTTCCTAGTCTTCCTATCAGAATGATATAATTTAAATCCTTTAATTTGGTATTCGACAGGTAAGTCGTGTGATAAATTTTATCCATGTTTCGATGAATGCTATTATATCGATTTTTTTCCAGTCCATACGAACGCTTTTATTTCATCCATTTTATTTCTACTGTTTGTAGAATATATATATATATATATATATATATATATATATATATATATATATATATATATATATATATATATATAATATATATATATATATATATATATATATATATATATATATATATATATATATATATATATATATATATATATATATATATATATATATATATATATATATATTTATTTATATATATATGTATATATATATATATATATATATATATATATATATATATATATATATATATATATATATATATATATATATATATATATGCAAATAAATCACTGTAGGTGCGCGTGATCTAGGTATATGCTGATAACCACAAGGAAAGAAGAAAACACGAAGTTCCCAAGCGCTTTCGTGTAATTCACATCTCAAAAGTGAGTGCACGAAAGGCTGGGCTGACCTGGGTGTAAAGCAATTACTTCTATATATATATATATATATATATATATATATATATATATATATATATATATATATATATATATATATATATATATATATATATATATATATATATATATATATATATATATATATATATGTGTGTGTGTGTGTGTGTGTGTGTGTGTGTGTGTCAAATCTTGGGGAAGGTTCCAAGGTACAGTATGTGTTTCATTTATACGTATTTTCTTTTCACGTTATTATTCCAAGAGGCAACAACCGTGTATCCCAAAAGCGCCATTGTTATTTTCGCCTTTTGTGAACATTTTCGTGTTTTTCATTCCTTTCAGTGAGCTTTTTGCACGATTCCTTTTTCTTGTTTTGTGCGGCAGCACGAGCTGTCTCCTTTGTTGACTGTTTCACCAAATACCGAAGGATCTTTGAGTGTGTGATGTGATCCAAGGTACCTTAGCATAGCCAGGAAACCAAACCTTCATCAATGGGCTATGAATTTACATTAGAAGGTTATAGTTTCGTAAAAAAAAAAAAAAACTTATCAGGGATACGGATACATTCAAAGAGTTGTAATTACAGCCAAACATTACGTAAAATATTCCTTACAGGTTCTATGTTTGTAAAGTTATAGAAACACCGTTTTTAACAAAGTCACCGAACAAACATTCTACCGTCGAATTCTCGGTCGAACGTGAGCTGGCATTCATTGTTCCCGAGGAAATTCCGGACCCGAAGTATAGCGCCATTTCGATACTAAAAGCTGTGTAATGGCCAGTGAGCATGGAAAACTGCTGCTATGTAGGAGTATCGGACGATAATTCAACATTTTTTCACTTCAACAATTCTCGGGTTACCGAGGATTATATCGTGCCTAAGACTGAATCATTACTCTGTGTCACTCACTCACGTATCACCAATAATAATCGACACACACAATCAATACCCCATGACAGACTAAAGATGTGATTGTTATCAGTGGTAAGTGTAGCTTATTTTTGTTAAGTTTTATTCATGTTACACCATGATGGGGACACTCTTGAAGCTGCTGATTTAGAGCCATGTGAAAGTGAAACTGAATCCCATAGCAGCCTGTTCGTGGAAGTTCAGATACCGTGAAATGTGTACTAAGCCTTCTATACACATGGAGGCAGCGTGACCACTGTCTTTACCTCCCTAACTGTAAAGTTACGTACAGTACCCATTTACATCTGGATGAATTAGGGGCGCCCTGGGATCAAAATAATTATCATTAAAACAGAAGGCGAACACCCTGATAACATTCAGGTCCATTTTACCCGGTAGTATGAATGTTAAGGATGTTGAAACATTGATGATTCGTCACACAATATTCAATTAATTTCTCATATATATTTGATGTTGCTATTTGTCGGACTTACGACCTGTGACCTTTGGCAGGAAATGAAGCCCATCGGCCATTCTGTTTTGGACAGGTCATATATTCACTTCATGAATTGCTAAGTTTCATAATTATATATTGTGACAACTATATTTGAAACCTTTTAAACCAGGTTAAAAATTCCTAAGAGCAGTGGCAAAAGTGTATAGTAAGTTACCGTGACAATACAATATTTCTTTCCATAACGACTTCAAGATAAGGAAAACTGCCGAGATTAAACTTTTATCATTGTGTACAATGATACTGTAACTACGTAAGAGTCGTAAGAAGCACTGATGCGAGACACAAATAGTATATGAATAATCTCAAAGGGAGTATGTTAACCATTGAATTCCATACATCATCTTGCCGCTCCTTACTACCAGACGAACGATGAGTGAAGGTTTAGTTCCTACGTCTGGCGATAGACAAACATGAGACTTGGTAATTCGCTAAACATCAGTACACAAAGGTACAGTTTATTTTGGTCTCAATATTTACTAACATTCCTTAACGTCCATCCGACACAGACTTCTAACTTTCTGAGAATAATTATGCCTTTCTTAAACCAAGGCTAACTCGTAGATATTATCCCAACTAAACATATCTTACATTCCACATATTTATTTTATTAATTATAATTATCTGTCAGAAAAACAGAAGCATATTCGAAATCCTTAGTAGAACTCAGAAACAGCCGAACTATTGTCTCCCCGGGCTGCCAATTCGGGAAAATTTCACGGAATATATTAAATGCCCCGCTGGTCACATATCAGCGACACATCGTGCATGGATTTCAGAAAGCTTCACTACTGCCTCAGAAACAGCTTGTCCTGCTGATCACAATGCATGACTACATAATGCTCCGGAATGACGACAATAGAACCCATTTCAATGAATTACTCTGTGAACAATAGGCAATCAGACGCCAATCAAATTCAATAAGCAGTTAAATTCGTCATAAAAATTAGGTCACATCCTTTTCAACAATGAGGAGAGGTCTTTTGTGTTATTCAAGAATATACCTTTTTTTTCAGCTCATCTACACTAAAGGGAGATTATTTCAGCAAACTGATGGTCCATATCGAAGAGTTTATTAATGGATCCGTCGAAACACATTGTTGGAATGAAACATAAATGAGTTGTACGTTCTGGACTTTGAAAAAGAATGAAGCTCTGGATATTGGGCCGTTAATTCTAAAGTAGATAATCTTGCACCTTTCATCTTTGATTAGCTCCATGGTTAAAACTTTAAATTGACCATTCAAAATATATATCGGCAGACAATAATTTTGGATAATAGCTCGGTACATATTCAGATGTCAAATAAAGTATTAATGTAAAGAGGCTAAAAAATATAAGATATTTAACATACATACTGTACAGCATGCAGTAAACAGTTTACGTCATAAACCAATATATTTTCACGCATCGCACAACTCTCCCACACATCGCACAACTCCCCCACGTGTCGTACAACTCTCCCACACATCACACAACTCTCCCACACGTCGCACAAATCTTCCACACATCGCACAAATCTTCCACACATCGCACAACTCTCCCACACGTCGCACAACTCCCCCCACACATCGCACAAATCTTCCACACATCGCACAACTCTCCCACACGTCGCACAACTCCCCCCACGTGTCGTACAACTCTCCCACACGTCACGCAACTCTCCCACACATCACACAACCTCCCACACGTCGCACAAATCCCCCACACATCGCACAATCTCACGTCGCACAACTCTCCCACACACACTCCCACACATTGCACAACCTCCCACACATCTCCACACACCCACACACATTGCACAACTCTCCCACACATCGCACAACTCCCCCACGTGTCGTACAACTCTCCCACACATCGCACAACTCCCCCACGTGTCGTACAACTCTCCCACACGTCGCACAACTCTCCCACACATCACACAACTCCCCCACACATCACACAACTCTCCCACACGTCGCACAACTCTCCCACACGTCACGCAACTCTCCCACACGTCACACAACACTCCCACATGTCGTACAGCGATTACTCACAATTTACCACACCCAAATAGGTAAACATCACTTCACGTAAATTTCTCCGACTGCCACATGAGCCTCACCACTCCCGACCCACGATGCCTGCCACGGAAGATGGAAGCCTCGGCTCTCTCGACAAGATTCATGAGAAAAAAAATTCCATTGTGTATTCATCTGGTGAAGGTCACAGCTCAGCCAGTCGCCTTTTTTCCCCTAATATATGCTGTTGGCCATGATATAACCTGCATTATGGAGGATAAACATGATGGTTCCCGACGCTTCCAACCACAACCAATCAACCAACCCCTTACTCTCCCTCTACCCACTGTATATTATAATGCTGTTTTCCTTATCTTCACTTTTTACAGTATAACGTCTTTCACCACCACCACCGTCTTTCTCTCTCCACCATAGCGTCTTTCACCATCACCATGTCTCTCTCCACCATAGCGTCTTTCACCACCACCACCGTCTTTCTCTCTCCACCATAGCGTCTTTCACCATCACCATGTCTCTCACCATCATCATGTCTCTCTCCACCATAGCGTCTTTCACCATCACCATGTCTCTCACCACCACTGTGTCTCTCACCACCACTGTCTCTCACCACCACTGTCTCTCACCACCGCCGTCTCCACCACTACCGCGTCTCTCACCACCGCCGTCTCACACCACCGTCGTTCCTCACCACAGCCGTCTCACCACCACTGTCTCACCAGTCTCCTCACCACCGCCGTCCACCAGCCACTCTCTCACCACCACTGTCTCACCACAGCCGTCTCTCACCACCACTGTCTCACCACAGCTGTCTTCACCACCACTGTCTCTCACCACAGCCGTCTCACCACCACTGTCTCACCACTCACCACCGCCGTCTCACCACCACTGTCTCACCACAGCCGTCTCACACCACTGTTCCTCACCACAGCCGTCTCACCACCACTGCTTCTCACCACTGCTTCACCACTCACCACATCCGGGTCTCACTACCACCGCCGTCTTACACCACCGCCGTCTCACACCACAGCCGTTCCTCACCACTGCCGTCTCCTCACCACTGCCGTCTCTCACAACAACCAGGTATTTCACTACCACCGCCGTCTCACACCAGCCGTTACACACCACTGCCGTCTCATACCACGTTACAAACCACCGCCGTCTCCACCACTCACACCACCGTCTCACCACCGCCGTTCACACCACCGTCGTTCCTCACCACAGCCGTCTCTCACCACCACTGTCTCTCACCACAGCCGTCTCTCACCACCACTGTCTCTCACCACCGCCGTCTCTCACCACCACCGCCGTCTCTCACCAACTGTGAGAGGATCGAGCTGTCAGAAGATCAACCTGTCAGAAGATCGACCTGTCATAAGATCGACCTGTCATAAGATCGACCCGCAAGAGGATCGATCTGTGCTAAGATCGACCTACCAGAGGATCAACCTGTTAGAAGATCAACCTGTCATAAGGTCGACCTCTCATAAGATCGACCTGTCATAAGATCGGCGGGTCAGAGGATCAACCAACCAGAGTATTGACCTTTCATGAAACCGACCTGTCAGAAGATCGACCTGTCATAAGATCAACCTGTCATAAGTCATAAGATCGGCCTGTCAGAGGATCGACCTATCATAAAATCGACCTGTCATAAGATCGACCTTTCATAAGATCGACCTGTCAGAGGCTCGACCTTTCATAAAATCGACCTAACAGATGATTGACCTGTCATAAGAGCAACCTGTCATAAGATCAACGTGTTATAGGATCGACCTGTCATAAGATCACCGTGTCATAAAATCGACCTGTCAGATGATCGACCTGTCATAAGATCGACCTGTCATAAGATCGACCTGTCAGCAGATCAACCTGCCTAAGGATCGATCTGTCATAAAATCGACCTGTCAGGGGATCGACCTGTCATAAGATCTACCTATCAGCGGATCAACCCGCCCGAGGATCAATCTGCCTGAGGATTGACCTCCCTGAGGATCGAACTGTCATATGATCGACCTGTCAGATGAGTGACCTGTCATAAGATCGATCTATTATAGGATCGACCTCTTAGAGGATCGACCTGTTATAAGAACAACTTGGCATAGCATCGACCTGTCATAAGATTGACCTGTCAGAGAATCGACCTGTTATAAGATCGACCTGCCAGAGGATCGATCTGCCACAGTATCGACCTGGCAGAGGATCGACCTGGCAGAGGATCGACCTGCCAGAAGATCGACCTGCCTGGTGCCGGACCTACAAAACTGATGCTGGATCTCGCCTGAGGGAACCAATCTCCTCCCGTGCCCGGTCGAGGAGAAATCTATGCATAAATATAGCGGCGACCGTATTTTCTTCTTTTTCAGATCAGTGAGTGAGTGAGTGAGTGAGTGAGTTAGAGAGAGTGAGAAAAAGAAAGAAAAAGGAGAGGGAGCGTGTGCCTGTGTGCGTGCTTGAGTCAGTCTGCGTGTGTGTTCAAGTGTGTGGAGATGTATAAGTCTGCTTGTTAGTTGGAGAGTTATGGAAGTGAGTGCTTAAGTGTGTGCACGCGCCTAAGTTTGTCCTGGGTGTCGGGTGCGCGGTGTCTCCCGACTAAGAAATAGGCCTCCGGTGACACACATCTGAGAATAACGCAATCAGTTCTCCCAACTATGCACTCTACTGTAATTCTCAACGATGCACTTAGGCCTCCAGCAACACTTTAGGATCCCCAGAGAACATTCTTAGCAGTAAGCAATGAACTAATCCTGAGAATTCGTCCTTATAGAACACTATGAACAAGGAATGCGGTAAAGGATAAAATAAATACCATACTATTACATCAAAAAATATAAAGCGCATGTGCAGCATTTATCCTGTGGCCCCTCAAACCTTGATCCACCTGTCAACGGGGTCTCAGTTTCCGTATCCCACTCTTCTTTTCCAAAAAATCTTTAATGCAAAATGTGGAGGTGAGGGAAAGGCGTGAACTGTCACGGTACCGACTTAGTTTTGCAGCAGGAACGAGGCTCTTGGAGCATTGTTTCCACTGGAATATTATTGCTTTCAGGCCTGCATGGACGAGAGAAGATAAGCTGTCGATTCATTGACACACAGGAGCCTGATTGAGAGTATTTTGTTTTATACACCCATGAAGGTATAAAAACCTAATAGGCAGACAATTTAGCGCCAAAACTACGAGTAACGAGATAACCACGAGAATGAAGACTGTTGTTCAAATTAAAATTCAGAGAACCCCGAGACCCGGGTTCGACTTTCTGCAGTAGTAGGTAGTAGGCAGCTAGCAAACAGGGAGCTACTACCGCCTGGGAAGCATAATGTGTTGTCTATTGGTAGACCCTGCTGCCATAAGGCACCACAAAAATTGTGACCAAGTCCCAGGTTGCTGATCTGTCTTTCTGCCTCATTTACACACAATTGCAGGGTCTCTATTGTTTGTTTTACTGTTAACAACACAACATACACAATGTATATCGTTTCTCACTATTGATTTATTTTATATTTTTGTATTATTTATGGTTATTATTTTATTATTATTAATATTATTTTATTTATTTTATTTTTTAATAGTTTGTATTAATTATATATTATTATTGATATTATTATTATCGTTATATTTTCGCCCGGGTGGGCTAATCCCCCCCCCAAAAGAGCACATATATATATATATATATATATATATATATATATATATATATATATATATATATATATATATATATATATATATATATATATATATATATATATATATATATATATATATATATATATATGTATATATATATATATGGGTTCATCTGGGCAAAAATAGAATCTGAGATCCAGGCTTACCTATTAATGATCTATTAAATGTCAAGATATTCAGGTGAAAGATACAAAAACTCATTAATTCTGAAACAGGTGTGTTTAGTTGATCAACTCGGCAAGTTTTAGATCATCAACTAATATGTTTCAATTGCTTCATAAACTAAGTTTTGCCAACTCTCAGAAGCATGACAGAGATTCCATTATTATATTGAGGCTACACCACACAGGTGAAGCAATATCTCTTGTTGTAAGGACTTAAAAAAGGAAAACTTCACATTCATGATATAAGATTCAGAACAGACTGGATATCAAACAAATCGGTTACCTATTTTCTGATGATGAATTTCAGGACGAATTATATTTCTCTGAAATTATTAACATTTTCGTAAGTAATCTAGAGAGCACGTCAGGTATTACCTTGAACAGCATGTTGCAGACAAGTAACCTCGGCAAGATGCATGAAGACCATGATGCTCGTGTGTTGCAGCGTGCAGACTCAGATCCAGAGAAGCTCAGGAGTATTGAGGGTGTTAAACCTGGCTCAAGTGCTGCGTGTGCCACAGCTGCCTCGACCCCGTCTTACACAGTGCCACGCTAATGAGCTCCAGTACGGTGCTCTAAGGTAAGGCTGGGCTCCGGGCTCACGGCTCCTAAGTTATTCCACTGGCGGCTGGGATGTAGTATTTGTTAGCAGCAGGCAGAACAGAGGCGGCGGCTGGCGAGACTCACGGTCTAATTATTCCAGTGGACAACACCCGACCGACTACTTACTTTCTCTCACGGACTCACAAACATTTGGCATTATGCCGTGGCAATATTCAGTCCTACCCTGCATCATCCCTTCATGGATAACTCCAACTAAATATAAAAAAGAAGAATTCTAGGAGGGAATACAGTACAGCATTCACATTAAATAGGAAACAGCAACAATATATCCACAAGTCGTCAGTTATGCACAACAATGGTAAGAATCACAGGAGGAAAAGGAAGACCTACTCAGAGTAACAAATACCAAAATACAAAGACTCACGAATACATACAAACCTCTACACCGTAAGAAATAATGAGAAGATATGACACAATCCTAAACAATAACAAAGAAATAAAGAAATGTGAAGCGCTAGACATTCTATTTCGACGGTAGCATTCTTAACTATAAACATTCTGAAGAACAACTACTATGATAAGAATAATAAAGGTGAATCTGATTGAACATCGAATGAGCTTTGTATAGTTTTTTAAAGGATGGAAAAAATATTAGTCTGGTTTATTATTCCTTCTTGGACTCGGATTAGTTAGCACTGAAAGTAACTGATGAATTGGCAACTCTTAATTCGAAACACCATTACTGTTTTTATTTCCATTAGTAAAGATAAACAATACCTCACATACAGCACTTCTTCATAAAACGGAAGTGAAGAAAGTGAATGCGTGTTAGGAACAGTGTTGACACAGTACACTGATTATTATACCGTCAGTATAAAAGGTGGCTGTGGCCGGCACTGTCAAAGACTTCAGGCCACCTGGCTTATTGTAACATGAACTTTGTAATTACTGCATTGAATCGGGGGTGCTTGACGACATTCTTGCTGTTTATCCCAAATTTGCAAGCCCACACTGATTAGTCCTCAAATAGAATATTACGTCTAATGTATATGAACCAATGTCTTGCATGGCAGTGAACAGTGACATCACCCACATGACTCGGACCTATATATACTGTTAATGAATATGATCTATTCCTTTGTGTATGAACCTCTGTCCTGCGTGGCAGTGAGAAGTGATACCACCCTCAGTGTCATGACATGACTGAATTACTCAGAATAAGCAAATTGTACTCCAAGCTTTGTCAATAAATTTGTTAAACTAAATGTGGCCGGCACTGTGCTCTACCTGTTCACTTCCTCAACAATAAAGTTAGATTCCTATTCACATCTAGGAACTGGAGAAATCCGGGTGCAAACCGGAGACCCTTAAGACCGAAGAAGAAAGAGCCCTGATCCACACAGCCTCTGCACCTAAACAGGGATTAAATGTTCGTGCTTCTTTTATTTCCGTAATAACATTGTAGAAAAAGGAAATAAATCTGAATTGCTCGTATTATTTCACGGAGTTTCACAATCACCTCCGACAATCCTGTATTTAACGTCACCATCAATAAATTAATCCCAGAACCTTGATGACCCTCACCTAACCGAAAGTGTCAGCCATTTCACCAGGCATCACAAACACTTCTACCAACTGACAGACAACTTCTACTGCTGCTTTTACCTGAGCGAACTGACTTTGTTTTCAGCTTCAGTTTACTCTTTGCAGTATCGCAGGAAATTGCAACTTGCGAATCATTTACAATCCCCAGGGTGCAGTCAACCAAATCTTGCCTCGCAGTGACGATGAGTCGTTCAAATACCTTTAAACAGTCGATTTTATAAACATTGGAAGGACTTTACGGGACATTTAGGAACAAATATTTTACATAACATTCAACAATAACAATAACAATAATAATAATAATAATAATAATACTAATAATAATAATAATAATAATAATAATACCATTACTACTACTACTACTACTAATAATAATAACAATAACAATAACAATAATAACAATAACAATAACAATAACAATAACAATAATAATAATAATAATAATAATAATAATAATAATAATAATAATAATAATAATAATAATAATAATAATAATAATAAGAATAATGATATAGAGAAAAGCAAAATAAATTTGAAATGTGAAAGATAAGTATAAGCGACAGAAGTGATAAGAATTAACTTTCATCAGGGTTTCCGTGAGCATGAGAGAATGTCACGTTAAATATTGGTAACAAAAATGTACAAAGGTGGATTGGGAGAGAGAGGAGAAGACCAAGGAGATGGGCAGATAGGATGAAGGAAGCACTAGATGTATGAGAACTGGGCGTCTAGGAAGCAGCGGTGTGCGTGAATAAACAGAAAACTTTGCCTCAAGTGGGGATACATATCCTGCTAAATGGCATGATAGGGTGTATGAAGCGGAAGATTATATATATATATATATATATATATATATATATATATATATATATATATATATATATATATATATATATATATATATATATATATATATATATATATATATATATATATATATATATATAGATATAGATATAGATATAGATATAGATATAGATATAGATATAGATAGAGAGAGAGAGAGAGAAATGAATTATTGTTTCTCAAAGTGCACAAACCAGTATATTTTAATTAATTCAAAATCCATACTACTGGGAACGATTATATATCAATAAAACGGAAAACTAATAAAACCAAATGAAATTATTTTATAAAGAGAGAATAGTTCATAAATTCCGTGTATCAGCTTTTCTCTGTAAAATAAAACGAGAGAAAAAAATGTGCAATTTCGCGAGTGGATTAAGTCCATTAATAAATCGTGCGCGGGTGAAAAATGTCAACGCCTGAAAACAGATTCCGTGTGACAGCTCACGCACGTACGAGTTGTTTTTAATCACACGAAAAAATATAAATAGAAAAGAAATATATATATATGATGTAAATTAGACCACTATAGGAACACCAATCACGCGAAAAAAAGTAAAGAAAAATAAAGGTTAAAAAAAAATTATATGACGTATATTAGATCAAGTATATAATATAGTAAAATTACGCAGAGAAGAAACAGTGATCAGAGCCTTAAGGTCTGCGAACAGTTTTACACTGGATAAAGAGGGTACTTATCCTAACCTAACCTAACCTAACCTAACCCAATATTTGTATATATCACAACCAGGGGGGTATAACCTTTAAATTTCACTAGCTGGGTTATAGAAGGCCGTAAAGCAGTGCTGTTTTTTACCCTGAATAAGGATGACTGACCTCAAACATCGCGTCAAAATCAGTATTGAACAGCGCCGTTGTCTGAATGAACTAAAAGTCTGAATGAATACAAATCTGAATGAGAAAATTTTTTTGAATACATACACTTGTCCAAACGAGTTAATCTGAGTAAAGACAAATTCAAATATTAAACAAGTACGAATCTGAAAAACCATTGCTGAATGAATATAAATCTAATGATATAAGATTTTTTAGTAAAATTAATATGAACCAGCTAAAAGTCCAAATAAACCGAAGTCTGAACGAACTACAGTAGATTAAGTAAGCGAGTGAGTGAGTGAGTGAAGGCGAGTGATTGTGTGTTCGCCAGGAGATTCCCAGTGTGAGCCGGAGTACAAATAAAAAGAAAAATATATAGTTTCTGCAAACATCCAGACTCAAAACGCTTACAGACAGACAGACAGACTCAGAGCGTACCCAAGTTCACATGGTCTTACTTGATTGAAAATACGCTCTCATTTGGTAAGCAATTGCACATTCTTACATCTTTCACTGTGAACACACGTTCTAAAACCACGGGCATGAATACTGTATAGAATTTCTATGAGACAAACTGTAAAACGATGAATGACACATATGTAAGCAGTAGGAATTTAGTACACGGGGCACTGTGAGAGAAATTGTGGAAATATATCAAGAACAAAACAGGAGAAACGCGACGCCAGAACAGTACACACGAGCAATAAACTTCCCTTATGTACATGTGAGACGTTCTCGAGCAGGAGGAAGAGGTTGGAGGAGGAAGAGGAAGAGATGGTGGTGGTTGGAGGAGGACACGGAGACGGAGGCTGGAGGAGGAGGACGAGGAGGAACAGAAAGAAGAAGGGGAAGAGGATGAAGAGGAGGAAGAAATGGAAGAAGAAACAGAAGAAGAGGAGAAGAAAGAAGAGAGTGGAAAGAATAAAAGCAAAAGCACGGTGAGAAAGACAAGGAGAAAATAAAGAAAGAGAATGAGGAAGATGAAAAGCGAAGGTCACACAATAAAACAGAAGAGAAGAGAGTGGGTACAACAAGTGGGAGTGACAGGCAAAAGAGGGGAATGGTGATAGAGAGGAGGAAGATGATAGTAATGGAGAGTAAGAGAGAGAAACAAGATAAGAAGAGATAAACTATGAGATGATGAAGAAAGAGAGAGAGAGAGAGAGATGAAATACTTGTAAGAGAAAGAGGAAGATCGTTTTAATTTGAGCAAATATTCTTGTACGATTACAGATTAGTGACCAAAACAAACAGACAAACAGACAGATAGATGCAAGCACAAAACTAAAAATAAAATAACTTATTAGGTAGCACAGTATACCAGGAGAGATAACTTTGGAGCTATTACAAATGTGTTAGTTTATGTCATCCCTGTGAGCTCTGACAGAGGCAGGGCGTAATGTACTGATCACAATAGGATTTTTTTTTTAAATTAATCGAAGACATTTTTAACTGTTAGCTTTATTGTGATGCTGTTATAAATGTCACAGAAAATAAATACTATTCTTAGACAGCTTACAACGCTTCTTCCTCAGTGGCAACAAGCAGCACTTTTAATTTTTATAAAAATCCTTGAGGTTCTTATCAGTCAGCCATGGGTTGCGGTGTGACCTATGTGTCTGTTGACCCAGTAACTTTGACCTGTTGCCCTTTCCGGTGGCAGAGTTCACGCGAGAAAAAAAGGCGCTATTCTGTGAGGCCGGGAGGTGTAGTGCAGGTTATATTGTTACTGTGTGAGGCCGGGAGGTGTACTGCAGGTTATATTGTTACTGTGTGAGGCCGGGAGGTGTACTGCAGGTTATATTGTTACTGTGTGAGGCCGGGAGGTGTACTGCAGGTTATATTGTTACTGTGTGAGGCCGGGAGGTGTACTGCAGGTTATATTGTGCTGTGAGGCGGGAGGTGTATGAGTTATATGTGAGGCCGGGAGGTGTACTGCAGGTTATATTGTTACTGTGTGAGGCCGGGGTGCACTGCAGGTTATATTGTTACTGTGTGGCCGGGCAGGTGTACTGCAGGTATATGTTACTGTGTGGGGCCGGGAGGTGTACTGCAGGTTATGTGTTGTTGCCTGTGTGAGGCCAGGTGTGCTGCAGGTAATATTGTTGCAATGTGTGCAGGTTATATTGTTACTGTGTGAGGCCGGGAGGTGTACTGCAGGTTATATTGTTACTGTGTGAGGCCGGGAGGTGTACTGCAGGTTATATTGTTACTGTGTGAGGCCGGGAGTGTGCACTGCAGGTTATGTTGTTACTGTGTGAGGCCGGGGTGTACTGCAGGTTATATTGTTATGTGAGGTGCTGCAGGTTAGTGTGGGCCGGGAGGGGCTGCAGGTTATATTGTTACTGTGTGAGGCCGGGGAGGTGTACTGCAGGTTATATTGTTACTGTGTGAGGTGTGCGCAGTTATGTTTTGTTGTGTGAGGCCGGGGTGTACTGCAGGTTATATTGTTGTTGTGTGAGGCCAGGAGTGTGCAGGTTATATTGTTGCTGTGTGAGGCCGGGAGGTGTACTGCAGGTTATATTGTTACTGTGTGAGGCCGGGAGGTGTACTGCAGGTTATATTGTTACTGTGTGAGGCCGGGAGGTGTACTGCAGGTTATATTGTTATTGTGTGAGGCCGGGAAGAGAGCTGCAGTTTATATTGTTGTACTAACGTCATAAAATATACATTTATTGAGGTAAATGAGATAATTTGAGATGATCTCTAAGTGCATTTCATTAGTAAACTAAGCACTGATGAGACAAGTTCACAAACACTGTATATCAGAGCTATCAATGATAACTGATGAAAGATAAATTCATGGTACTATTCTAATGAACTGCTGACAAACTAATTAGTGACCTTTATTACAAGTGTCTCTGATTAACGAGTACTGGCAACTAACCCATGCAGCACCTCTACTGTTCCTTCATCATAATGGCATAAAATTTACAAGTTCGGAGTTTAAAAGGCTGTTAATCTTGATACAACTTTTGTTCAAACAGATTTTAAACCAGAAATCAATTATGTAATGAACAGGTGTAAACTTTTGTACGACTTTTGCTAGTTTTTGTATCAAATGAGCTATGAAAAGTGTTTAATATCATAGCCACAAAATCAATGATAATATCATTTTTATTCAGTGTCTCTTGCTGACCCACGAACCACCACACACACTCCTGAAGCCTAGAAAGATAAAATCACGCCGGATACCAGGATTTGTCTTAATAATTAATAGTTCTTCCTTAAATATTCGTGAAAACACACGCGATATAAAACACAAAACATGACCGTATATTAAAACTCAAGTAAGGAGAAAGTGTTACCGTAGTGAGATCGTAAACTGTATATAATATGAATGGACGTTGTATATAGGGAAAGAAGCATACTGTGGTGACGTAAATGTGATGTCATTACACTAACAGTTGAGGTAAAAACAATCAGCATATAACAATTCTTATCTCCATAACATAAACCTAAAACTGAAAATGTAAGACCAAGGATAACAGGGATTTTAACAGCACTCGAGGGAATTTTAAATAAAAAACAAACGAATAATTTTCAACCTTATACCACAAAGGTTGTACCTGGGATATTGTACCAGGTAGAAAAGAATTATAGTAATTAGCCTTAAGGCAGAATTGAATGTCAGAAGTAAGCCAAAGGAAAGTTTCGCTATCTGACAATTAATTGAAATACAACTAGTTTATGATAAGCCTTAAGGCCAAGTACAATTTCAGAGGTTAATGCAAATTGAAACTGTTTCCTGTGGCCTTTAATGTTAGTAGCAAACCTCTGTTGTGAATATAATATAAACAAAAACAGGGGCAATTTATTCAACAACATAGAATAAAACCATAACACAACACAAGAACAGATCCCAGGAACAGGCAGCCATAATTCACAAAGACTTAAACAACAGTCAGAGATAGTGACCACCAGGAGTACTCGACCACAGAACAAAACAGTGTACAAGTCGAGGTAACTGTGCAATAAACCTGTCAAGGTAATACAGAGAGATATATATATACCCTGTCCGTAGAAATAACGTAAAAATAAAATGCTGTACACATATTGTATACAAAAGATAAATGAAATTATAAATATATAAACAGAAAATAGTAATTGAATACATATACGAATCAAAACCCCAAAGCCTTACCCTTCCAGCTTGATTGTCCAGAATTTTATGGTTAAACATTTTACAACAACAAAAATCTATACAGCGTAAAGAGGTTAAACTTGGGTATATTTGACAGGAAATAAATGAGCTATATTAAGATCTTTCCCCATCATATAACAACCAAAGAATATTTCCTAAGTCTTATTATTAATCATAATCCTCTAGATTTATAATAAATGATACCATCAATATTTTCTTTTCTTTTTTCATTATAGCACTTTTAATTCCGTTCTTATAAGGAAAATATTCATAATACGCAGATAAAATATTCCCCATTAGGTAATGTCACATTAAACAAATTCACTCCGAGGCGGCCCTAGGGCCGGCTATCCTCGGACACAAGTGGGGAAGGGGGTGGGGGCAACCATGATTGAATTAATAATACAAAAATATACCTGTACTATTTAGATATATTGTTTTTGTACCTGCGTTGTCAAGGTACACCCTTGGTATACCTGCATTGTCTAGGTACACTCTTTGTATACCTGCATTGTCTAGGTACACTCTTTGTATACCTGCATTGTCTAGGTACACTCTTTGTATACCTGCACTGTCTAGGTACACTCTTTGTATACCTGCATTGTCTAAGTACACTCTTTGTATACCTGCATTGTCTAGGTACACTCTTTGTATACCTGCATTGTCTAGGTACACTCTTTGTATACCTGCATTGTCTAGGTACACTCTTTGTATACCTGCACTGTCTAGGTACACTCTTTGTATACCTGCACTGTCTAGGTACACTCTTTGTATACCTGCATTGTCTAGGTACACTCTTTGTATACCTGCATTGTCTAGGTATACTGTTTCTATACCTGCATTGTCTAGGTACACTCTTTGTATACCTGCATTGTCTAGGTACACTCTTTGTATACCTGCACTGTCTAGGTACACTCTTTGTATACCTGCATTGTCTAGGGATACTGTTTCTATACCTGCATTGTCTAGGTACACTCTTTGTATACCTGCATTGTCTAGGTACACTCTTTGTATACCTGCATTGTCTAGGGATACTGTTTCTATACCTGCATTGTCTAGGTACACTCTTTGTATACCTGTACTGTCTAGGTACACTCTTTGTATACCTGCATTGTCTAGGTACACTCTTTGTATACCTGCATTGTCTAGGTACACTCTTTGTATACCTGCATTGTCTAGGTACACTCTTTGTATACCTGTACTGTCTAGGTACACTCTTTGTATACCTGCATTGTCT